>NC_080836.1:28265480-28422980 GCF_030435755.1 Ochotona princeps
TCCAAGCTAAACAAAAACAAAACCAAAACCAGAAAGGGGAATTTTTTGTTCTTGTTGGTTGTCGTTTTTTCTTTTAAAGCCGAATAGACAGAAATCAAGCAAAAAAAGAGGGAAAAAAATACCTTTTCAGGTGACCTGTTTCAAATAATGGTCATGCCAGGTATTCTCTCCAAAAATAATTTATTTACACATTCACCTACGGGGCATCCAAGTACTGCACTTGGTGCTGAGAATTCAGCAGTGAAACAGACAATCCGAGGCCTGCTCTGCTGGAGCTGAATTCTAGGGAACGAGGCAACGATGCGGGGAGACAGCAAGCGTGTCAACAACGTAATTTCAATACGTGGCACACAATACGAAAGAAATAAACAAGACAATGTTGCCAAGGCATGAGAGGATGGCCTCTATCTCTCTGGTACATCACAGAGATCTTCACTCTCATTCGCAGTTGGGGGTTTAGAGAATTCAGACTAGCAAGATGCCACAGGCACAGCTAGCCAGACCCAGGGATTTCAGATGTTAACACTGAAAAACTACTCTAGAAGGCATCACTACCTCCCTGCTCCACATTCCCGACACACTCACCCACACTTACTGCGGATTTTTGGAAATACACTCTACTTGTACAGGATAAGTCTAAGAACAATGAGCTGCATCTCTAAAACCCTGACCAATGTTAGTACATTCTTCACACTTAACACAAAGAACTGACTTTATCCAAATTCCTATCAAGTTCCATTCAATTTAAGTCCTGTATTTAGCTTCCATAGACAATTTGATCATTTTCTGCCTCTAAAGGAGGATGGGGTAGAGGGAGGCCATACGGCAATTAACCACCTGGAGGAACCTCAATGATCTTCACCTCCTGCCTGTCTTGTATCACCGTTTGTCTGAATGTGTGGAAGCGATAGTATATACTCTAAGAAGAATCCGACAGATTCCTCTCTCTGCTCTTGGAACACTCATTCTGGAGGAAGTCAGAGGCTATGTTGTTAAGGAAAATTCAGTTAGGGGCTATATGACCAATTTCCAAAGAGTCAGACTCAATCTAATAGCCATGTGAGTAATCTGTCTTCTAAAGAGGTCCTCCAGTTTAGTCAAGCATTCATCTTGATTTCAACTCCTTAAAGACCAGGACACAGAACTACCCAGCCAGGACATTTTCCCCTTCCTAGGATGCACTCATACCTAGGGGATCAAAACCAGCATACACTCGAACTTCCAGTATTCTAGGAGCTTAAAACTTGAAGCCTACATTTTCAGATATTCTAGTTTTGAACCTTACAAAGAGAACATGGCTGTAATCAAACCAATGCAAGTTGAAAACAAAAATGGGCCAATCATAGTAGTAGCCAAAATTAAGGGACTAGCTATTATAGTAAAAGCATTTTGTTCTTCTGAGACAGTCCTGTAGACATAATACTAAATGAGCTGCTATCACCTACTAAACTGCAAGTAACAGTGGATTTTCCACTAGACTGGTGTTACTGTTGTGATATTCATAGCTATTAATTCATTAAATAAAATTAGCTTATTATCTATACTGCACCTTCTATCCAACACTCAAATTACACAAATTGGCTTCCTTAGCCATCACTCTATTCCTTAGCAATCACTGCTAAGGTTAGTAAGAACCAACAAACTGAATTTTCAGTTATCATCTGACAAGGCTGTGCCATTTGGCACTCCTAACTGCCCTACCAACCCTCTTTGAAACTGCCTTCCAGTGGTTTCCAGAGCAACATTCTCATGCAGCTCTCATGCGGCCTCCAGTCCACAAAATTTCTAGGATTTTACCACTAGAGAAATTGTGGTTTCATGATTCAGGAATTGAATTCCATCTATATATTGACAGATTACTCCCAAGTCTAAAATACTCCTACCTTTCATTTAATATCACAAACATAATTTACATACACCCATTTGATACATCTACCTTTACCAACTGTTACAAAGCATCACAAATACCTCCCTAACTTTAACAAGATTAATTCAAAAGCAACTTGTGCTGTCCAATGCTGATATCTAAATATAACTAAAGATCACTTCAATGACATTTCTGAACTGAGATGCACTAAACTGAAGTTAACACTGAGTGTCAAATATAATGAAAAAATAACAAGGAAGATATTTCAGTGATTATATTACTTATAAATTAAAATAATAACTCAGATAAGCTCAATGAAATAAAAACATATTAATAAAATTGGGATAAGTCCCACCTGTACTTCTTTTCTTTTAAAGATTTATTTTTTATTTACAAAGTCAGATATACAGAGAGGAGGAGAGATGGAGAGGAAGATCTTCCGTCCAATAATTCACTCCCTAAGTGACCGCAACAGCCGGTGCTGTGCCGATCCAAACCCAGGAGCCAGATCTTCTTCCAGGTCTCCCATGCAGGTGCAGGATCCCAAGGCTTTGCGCAGTCCTTAATTGCTTTCCCAGGCCACAAGCAGGGAGCTGCATGGGAAGTGGAGTTGCCAGGATTAGAACCATTGCCCATATGGGATCCTGGCGCTTTCAAGGTGAGGACTTTGGCCACTAGGCCACTGCGCCAGGCCCCTACCTGCACTTCTGATCTAGTTTCCTACTAATGCACAGGCGGAAAGCATCAGATGACAGTTCAGAAACTCGAGTTCTTGCCTCCACTGTGAGACACCTGAACAGAATTCTGACACTAAGTTCATCCTGGCCCAGGCCCAGCATGTTACAGCCATTTGGAAAGTGAACTAGCAGTTGAATGATCTCTTTATTCATTCTCCCTCTCTGCCCCCTTCCATCCTCCTCCCACCTGCCTACTTCCCCCCCTTTCCCTCTCACTCTGCTCCTTAACCCTCTCCCTCCCTCCACCTGCCGCTTTGTCACTGAATTGCATTAAAAATGAACAAATATTACATACACATACATGTAAAATTAAAATTTGTTTTTAATTTTAGATTTATTTTTATTTATTTGAAAGACAAAAAGACAGAAAAGAGTTCTCCCATCCACTGAGTCACTCCCCAAATGCCAACAAGAGTCAGGGCTAGGGCAGGCCGAAGCCAAGTGTGAAATCCGAGTTGCATTGCAAAGTACACATGAGAAGTAAGCGGGAACTCAGAGCTGAGTCAAGACTCAAACTGAGGAATAAGAGATGCCCATTCAGCTCTAGGAACCTGGTGAAGCCTTCATGGGGTTCTGCTTCATAAAGCTGCAGAAGGGTGAGGAATGGCCAGCAGTTCTTGAACTAATTTCAGTGGTTTTAGGGGAAAAAAATCTCATAAAAACAATTCATACCTGAATGACAGTGTTATAAAGCCTATATCTTTAAATGCATTTTTAAGGCACATCTTACAAGCATCTTCCAAAATGCAATTATCACAAGGTAAATATGCAATTACTGGTCATAAATAAATATGTTGATTCTATATGATATTATGTATTGATTATATAGCTCTAGCCACACTAAAACAACTGGCAACACTGATTGTGTCAAGTGACACAGTACAGGACAGACAGAGGTTCTAGAGCAATCTTACATTCATTGGGAGTTTTTGGATCTAAAACAAGTTTATGTAGTAACTATTCAAAAATAATCTTGGGGTCCGGTGATAGAATAGTGGCTAAAGTTCTTGCCTTGCATCCAGTGGTATCTCAGATGGGTGCCAGTTCATATCCCAGCTATTCCACTTCCCTTCCAACTCCCTGCTTGTGGCCTGGGAAAGCAGTCGAAGACGGCCCAAAGCTTTGGGACCCTGCACATGTATGGGAGACCTGGAAGAAGTTCCTGGCTCCCAGCTTTGGATCAGATCAGCTCCGCCATTGGGGCTGCTTGGGGAGCGAACTAGCGGATGGAAGACCTTCCTCTCTGCCTCTCCTCCTCTCTATAAATCTGCCTTTCCAATAAAAATACAAAGAAGTCTTTTTTAAAAAGTCTTGAATTCCAAAAATAAAAGAAAATCTAATATTGTTAAACAGTGAAAGATTTTAAAATCCACTTAATTCATCACATGTAAATGCATAAGAGGGTCTTTGACAGTAATAAGATTACCGACTTTCAGCCTCAGAGTGGAATCTAATATCCCACCTTTAAATATTATCCTTAGCCCTGCTCTCTGCACCTCACCACCAGAGATACCTAATCAACATGCACATACAAAGGACACTGTGAATGCTACATAATGCCATCTCAGAGCCTAAGTGCTTAAAGACATCAAAAAAGAGATACATAAGCATTTGAAGTGGATTCATGAGTTACCAATAAAGAAATACACATCATACATTTTTAAGTTACCTCAAGAAACAAAAATCTGTTTAAAAGTCAAAGATCCTAAAAAATACAATAGTAATGCAGAACAGAAAGATGACTTCATAAAACAAGCTAATTATTTATTAAATTATTTGCTTACCATTTACAAACCAGAAGACCCACGGTCAACCACCTAAGAGAGCAACCTGAGTCCTTTTCTTTTGAATCTAAGGACATTCTCTGACATGAGGTAATCTCACTAAATAAAAGTGATGCACTAACTTAATGTCCAGGTAGATGGGCCATTCTAATCTCTCTTGCCTACCAAAAATATAACCTCAAAAAAGGCTGGCCTTACAGAATAATGAGCTGAGCTTCTTTGGGCAAGAATGTGCTAATCAACTCATTATTTTACACAAAATTCACACAAAAATTAGCTTACATTCATTAATGTGCTTTGTGTCGCTTCACTTATTATCTTTATTTTTAATTCTGCTCTGTTTTTAGTAAAATAAAACGAGGCACAGTTTTCCCCAATTTGTCTCTACTCTTCATCTTCTGGGATCCAATTCATGTGATCCTTTAACAACTATTTCACATCAAACCAGAAATCTCCCTAAAGTCTACCAATCTAGCCTCTAGGCATATTTCTTAAATAAAAGCACTAGATCTTCATAAACCTAAAATTTACATACTTAGGCCCAGCAAGGCAGTCTAGAGGCTAAAGTCCTCACTTTGCATGCTCCTGAATCCCATGCGGGCTTCTAGTCCCAGCGGCCCTGCTTCTATCCGTCTCCCTGCTTATGGCTCCAGGAAGGCAGTCAAGGACAGAACAAAACCTTGGGACCCTGCACCCGCATGAGAGACCTCTAAGAAACTCCTGGCTCCTGGGTTTGGATCAGTTCAGCTCTGGCCCTTGTAGCTACTTGGTGAATGAATCAGAAGATCTTCCTATCTCTCTTCCTGTTTATCTTCCTTGCCAAAAAAAAGGAAAAAAATTAACTCTTTAAAAAATTTGTATACTAAAAAAATGCACCAACTGTCAAAAGATTTAGTGGTATATAGCATTTGGTTACCTCTAGCAGAGTATAAGCTTCACTTCAATTTTTTTGTTTTTCAGGAAACAGCTACTGACTTTTTCCTTTTGCAAAACACTGTGTTTAATGGACCTAGTTAAATTAGAGGTGATAGAGTGAAACATGTGTTTTAAGTTGGTAAATATTAAAAAGCTTTTAATAAAAAGCACCTCAATCAGAAATTTTAATAAGCCTCAGCATGATGGGGCGGAATTAACAGTCTGTGTTTATCAAAAGGGGGTGATAGGCCATGATAACCTTAATCATCTACACAGGGATTTATACTTTAAGTTCTTAAAGGTTAATGAAATTATGAGGTGTTTTGTTCACTGTTATCCAGTAAATGTTTTTCATACCCTGGTTTGTCTGTATTTACTGACTGAATCATATCACAAAAGAAATGACTACTTTTTATCAATTAATCTACTACATTTTTCATTTATGCACTCTTGGGTTCAAAATGGCAATTATGTGCTCTAACCAATAACTGGATGCAAGTTTAAAGAGAGTTCCAAAAGTGTCTCAGAAGAAAAGAACATAAGTTATCATCAGCAGTCTAAAACTACGGTAATTTATTAAAGTGTTCGGGTTTTGCAAAACAATATATCATTCTTTTATAATCTTTATATTTCAAATTAACTATTGCTAAATAGTCACTTCTTTCTGCCAAATATAAATATGAAGTCCACCCTGGAGTCAGATGATGCCATTTGAAACATACTGCTTGGAGATAAGGATAAATGAAGAAATGAAAACGCAGCATGCAGAAACAACCAGAATAATTGAAACCATAAAAGTCTTGTAGGGGAGAGCGGAGAGGAGAACCCAGCATGGTGGCATCACAGGTTAATCCTCTGCCTGCCTGTGCTGGAATCCCATACAGGCACCAGTTCATGTCCAAGCTGCTCCACTTCTCATCTAGTTCCCCGCTTTTGACCTGAGAAAGTAGCGGAGAATAGCCCAAAACCTAGAACCCTGCACCCTGCGGGAGATCTGGAGGAAGCTCCTTGCACTCTGCTGCAGATCAGTTCAGCTTTGACCATTGCAGACATCTGGGGAGTGAACTAGCAGATGGAAACTCTCCCCTTCTCTCTGTAACTTTGGATTTCTAAGTAAAATAAACAAATCTGTCGAAAACAAGCAAACAAAAATATCTTCTAGACTGAAGCAATTGCTTTAACACATGGGGGGGCGGATTAGAAACAGAAAATCATTAACTGGCCTTTTATACTGCTCACCTCAGGGTCTCCATTTAGCACCCACCTCTTCTGTTAAATGTATTTTTTTACTTATCTGAAAAGCAGGCAATAGAAAGAGAGGAGAGACAGAGAGATACTCTCCATCTGGAGGTTCACTCCTCAAAAAGTCCCAAAAGTTAAGGCTACTCCATGTAAAAGCCAAGAACAAGGACGTCCACCCTCCATGTTGCTCTACCCATGAGGGGCAGGGGCCCAAGTTTGGGGCCTTCTTCTGTTTCTATTACTTGTATACTCCCAGATGCATAACTATCATTATCTGCCCTAAGACATAATACCTGGTGCCATAAAACAAAAGTTTCCACTTTCCCTGTGTTGTAGCAAGAAACTGGATTAAAATAGAGCAGACAAGATTTAGACTGGCACTGAAATCTAAGATTCTAGCTTCAAAAGAGGTAAGTTATAATCTGTTATACCGTAACAATCCCTAATACTGGCCCCTGTTTAGTTCCCAGTTTTAACGGAAAACTGCAAATAGTCTAACTTTGAACAGACTGGTGTTTCCTTTCCTAGCTGCACACAAAATTATCTGGAGAGCTTGAAACAAAACAACAACAAGAAAAAAAAACTTGGCACTTGTACCCCATGATCAGGGATTCTGGTATCATCAGTAACTTTAAGAAGTAATCAGGTCCTGCATTGTGGTGTAGCAGGTTAAGCAGAACCAAACAGGACCTATGATGCTGGCACCCCAAGTTCAAGTCCTAACTGTTCCAATTCTAGCCAGGCGCCCTATAAATGAGCCTGGGAAAGCATGGGAGATGACTCAAGTACTTGAATCTCTGCTACCCATGAGGGAGAGCCATCCCACTGGCCTGGCCTGGCCCAGCCCCAACTGTTGAAGCCAGCTGGGGGGAGGTTTACTTCTAGCAGATGGAAGATCTTGTTTTATTTCTCTCTCTCTCTCTCTTTTGCACTCTATGCAAAATAGTTATAAAAATAATTTTAAAACATTTTCTTTTTTTTTAGAAGAAAGAAGCTGCACAGGTGATTTTTCCCCTGTGCATGCCACAGAGCCCCATCTTGTTCTCCAAGTCTGCTCTTGCTACCATCATATATGACAGCATTAGTAGCAGTTGAGAATCTGTGAGAAATACAACTTCTCAGGCCTCACCCCAAACCTAATGAACCAGAAATCGTGGGTGGGGCCCAGCAGTTTAATAAGCCTTTCAGGATTTTCTGATTTACATGCATCTCGTCTTAGACAGAGAAGGACCTGGGTTTCCATTGTCTTTTCCAAATTCACAAACTTACGTGATGCTTGGTTAGCTTCTACACCAATTTCCTTACATGCAAAATATCAAAGCTAGCTAACACTTGTTAAACATCTAGTATACACATGAGGATTTATGAAAAAGCATTTTATGTATGCTACATCATTTAACCTTATAACAAGATTTCCAGGTACATACCCAAGATTGTGAAGTTCAACCAAGACTGTAAAGCAAGTAAGTAAATAGAATCTTAACCCAAGATTCTAGAATTGAAACTCAAGGCTCTAAAATTTCAAAATAATTGCTCTTTATTTCCCAAAATATTCTTGCTGGTCTTTCTTGCCCTTCTTCCCCATTTCTACCTGCCTTTATTCTTTGAATCTTTTATTTACTTCCTTCCTACCTGCTATGTCTGTCTGCCTTTCTTTTTCACTTGCTTTATAAGGAAGCTTTTCTTCCTCCTAAACAGGTACAGACTGCCAAGCTTGTACAACATTCACTATGACTGCAAAATACTTAGCATTCTGTCATAAGTAAGCAAAAAGGATCAGACTATCACAAAAAAAAAAAAAACCCACAAGATATCATAGGAAGTTATGAGCCTGCTGCAGAGACACACATTTTGCAAAACATACAGATACAAGACTCAGTTCTGAATTGATGGATAGAAAACAGAAATGACTTAGGAATTCATGAAATTGGAGTTCTCAGACTAAGGCATGAGGCCGGGAAGTCTGACTTGTCCTAAAACAAAGAGTAAAAAGCATCATGTGTAGGGGAGAAATATCAGTGGAAAAGTAGAAAATAAAGCCAAGTAGCCAAAGGGGTCAACATGATCACTTAGAGTAAGAAGAAGCTAAAATACATAATGTAAAAATATATAATGGCTTCTTTACAAAGACTATTTTTTGATATGCCTATAGTAAAAGGGTAACGTTAAAATCAAATCGTGGGAGAAAGGCATTATTTGGGAAACTCAGTTTCCATATAAGAGTCCTTCTTGGGTTCAAGTCCCACCCCTACTTCCTATCCAGTTACCTGTTGATGAATACACTGGAAGGCAGCAGGTACTGGCTCAAGTACTGGGATCCCTGCCACCACATGGGAGTTCCAGATTGAGTTTCTGGCTCCTGGCCTTTGGCCTGGCCCAGTGTCAGCTGTTTTTAGCGAGGCCCTTTGGAAGGGAACCAGCAAATAGCAGATTTCTCCCCTCCTCTCACTCTCTTGCTATCTCATTCTGCCCCTTAAATTTTAAAAAATAATGATATTTTAAAAAAAATATTTAATAATAAACATTTATTTAAGACAAAAAAAAGAAAAAAGTCCAAGGGTTACATTGAAAAATGAAAGAAAAAAACAGGCAGGGTATAAGCATTGTGCCACAGTGGGTTACACCACTGCTTATAATGCCTGTATCTCATATATAATATATGTAATACATACTTTTATTTAATACCTCCTCTAGTTCTGCTATAATCTGACAATTATGCAATACTAATTTGTCTCTTAAAACCAAATGAAAAAGCACATAGGAGTGTATTCGCGATATTACACATGACTGATGAAGGGCTAGAATTATTCTTGTCAGAATAAATGTGAATTGAATTTGCTAGAATATTAAGAATGACAGCATTTTGTAAGTTAAACACAGTTAAGAAACAGTAATGAATCTTTAGTGGCACTGTTTATTAATGCCTTACACAAATATGATCAAAGAACTTAACCCCAGAGTGAGAAATGAAACATCACCTGATAGAACACTAGCTTTTATCCTACCTGGTATCTAGACACCTACAGTATTAAAATTAAAACAATAATACAAAATACCTCCTAAATTTCTTTGGCTCCAATATATCCAACTCAAATACACTATGACACTTTACAAAAATTCTATAATCTATCATCTAATTCTTTCACAGTATCAACTGTCTGGCAATATGACAAAACTACAAGGTTAGTACTTCACAATAGCTCCATTTCAATAAAAAAAAATGCTGGTATAAAATCATCTTTTAAAATATGCAAACTATGCCACCCAGTTATTCCCACACACTTGAATCTATAATCTTTAAAGAACTTATTTAGATTTACTGGAACTACACCTGCTGTCAAGAAATGAAAGAGCTGTGAAGGCTGATCAAACGCCTCTTTGCCTCCAGTTCCATGTTAATGTTTTCCACTAGCGCTGTCCCAAAAGTTAACAGTCAAAGTAATCTAAAGGTTTCTCTTTATTTCTATATTTAAAACATCACAGGTTTGATCAAGCATGCAAATCCCTTTGGGCTCAGGGTTCCCATCAAAATGTCTTATAGGAACATTAAAAATTGAATAGGCATAAACAACTCCAACCGTGCAGAGCTCATGACAGCATGGCTGTGATCTGTGTGTTTCATGTGCAACAACACTGGGGAAGTTTGCAAGGGAATATGAGCAACTAATTACTGTCTTTTGCTTGAGGGCAGGTGTGCTGATCTCTACAGGTGTCTCTCTGCAGCATTCTGCCTTAACACACTGCCTCTTGAAGACACTCACCGTAACGACTTGCTGAAGCGCTGCAAAACATCTGACAGAATACCAAACTGTTGGGTGTTCAGCAAGACACATGTTGTGACTTCTTAAAATTGTCATAGAGGAGAAACAGCAGTTGGGGAGGATTCATATGCTTTGTAAGAGAATAGTATAAGACAGTATAAAAAGTAAATAACACAAAATTAGATCTGTCACACACATTAAACTAGCAAACTGGTGGAATCTTAATAAACACAGACAATTTTTCAAAGAAAAGCCTGCTGTTCTCCAAACAGCAAGGAAAAAGGAAAGTAAAACCTGACCAAATAATAATCTTCTGTTGAAACAACATTTTTTTTCATGAACCATAGTAGTCATTGTTGAATTATAAGGACCACCAGAAGACCAAAGTAATTATCCACTACGAAAAATCAGTCAACAAAATGGTCAATGGTGATCGAAAAATTAGTCAATCAAATGCTCTGGAAATGAGGCAGGTACAAGTGGTACCTGTGATGCCACTAACAAGATTAATATTCCCCGAGATCTTTCCCATAATACCTGGAATACTTCGCTAAACAACAAAGAGACAAACGACAACAAACATAGGAGAACCTCAAAAAAGTTTGGGGAAACACATTGTCTTTTAATTTCATTTTTCCCTGAACTTTCTGAAATATTTTTTTATTTCCTATTCTGCTACCTGGTGCTACCTATGTAATCTTGGGCAAGAAACATAACCTCTATTTCAAATTTTTCACCTAGTGATAAAAATCTACTCTATCAGGGAAGCTGTATAATGAGATAGTGTTCCTCAACTGTTTGCCATTTCTTTAGTATGAACCTAATTTTGTCATATCACCAACAACTAAAGACTAATTAAATTGGAGATCGGCATATCTATCCATTTTAAAGTCCTGTGTTTATAGTTTTTACTTTTGTTTTGCCCCTTGATATTCATGTATGTGTACAGACACCTGCCAGAGTTCTGAGGAGGTCAATTCATTTTACCTACCATAAAAACAGATATTCATATCACCGACAACAGCTGGGTAAAAATGCTGACCGAAAAATACATTCAAAGCTCCTTGACAGGGTCTCTCAACTCGCTGCACCCCAACCACACCACACACTCGACTCACTTGGATCTTGGTATCTTCATTCTCTAAGCACTGCAAAAAGTCTGAGGACACCTGACCACTGCTAGTCCCTGTTTCTTAAATCTTTCCTCATCTTTAAAACATTTTGAAAATTTATAACCTGAAACTCAAAAACATCTATTGTATTTATTTTTCTAACACAGTTAAACAAAAACAGAAAAAAACTTTAATCTTGAGACATATTTTGGTACAGTGGACTGCATAATGGAGTGTCAGTTGGAGATACAGCCACTGTGCTTGTGACCCAGTTTCCTGGTAATACACTTGGAATACTAGCCCAAGTTCTTGGGTTCCTTGCTACCTATGTGGGAGACCTAGAAAGGATCCTGAGTTCCTGGTTTAGCCTGGCCCAGATTAGCTGTTCAGAGCACTTGGGGAGTGGAACAGTAGATAAAACATTGGTTTCTCTATCTCTCAAATCTCTTGTTCACTTATCTCTCTCTCTCTCTCTCTCTCTCTTCCTCCCTCTCTGTGTATGTGCATGCGTGCGTCCGTGTATATGTGTCTGCGTGTGATCAATCTGCTTTTCAAATGAACCAATAAAACATTCCTTTAAAAGAAAAATACTTGTCTTCACTTAAAAAAAAATGGAATAGCAGAATTTCCTTGGTAAATTCCACAGAAGAGTGATTTTCATTTTAGAATTGTTCAAGTAAATTATCAAGTTACAGAACTGAATCAAGATATTTTTCCTCTACACATCCTTTCTACAGAAACCACCATAAGATACATGCCACAAACAGAAGAGTAAGACAAGAAAAAATTTAACATGACATTCAAGCAAAGGCAAAGGAATCCTGGTTCATCAGCAGTGGAACAATGCCAGGAAGCCAGCGTCCACTGCGAGAATGAGAGGGAAGGGGAATGGAAGTGTCCTGGAAGAATATCCTCAAGAAGAAAACAGGAAAGAGAAAAGTTATCTGATATGAGTCACTTTGTGGAAAATTGTAACAAGCTCAAAGAAGGCACAGAAAGAAAAATTAACAGACAGTGAAACCAAACAAATGGAAAAAAAATAAGGTATTATCTTTACAGGACTAAGCTTGTGATTATAAAGTAAATTAATAATGTATCCTTGTAAAAACTAAAACAAGAAAAAAAGGAGGAAGGAAGGTGAAAGTGATTGGGAAGAAGGGAAGGATGACAGTGGGAAATTTCATGTTCTTAAAACCATACACACGAAATATATAAATTTATTCCCTTTCTATAAACTTTGATTTTAAAACAAAGAAAAAGAAAATTTGGGGAACTGACATAGCAAATTAGTAACTAAATCCTCGCCTTGCATCTGCTGGGATCCCATTTGGGGGCCAGTTTTTATCCCTGCTGCACCACCTCCTATCCAGCTCCCTGCTACCTGGAAAGCAGCAGGGGATGGTCCAAAGTCTTGGGACCATGCATGAACACAGGAGACCCAGAAGCAGCTCTTGACAACTGGCTTTGGAATGGCTCAGCTCAAGCCATTACAGTCACTTGGAGAATGAACAATTAGGTGGAAGATTTTTCTTCCTGTCTCTACTCTTTGTATATGTCTTTCCCATATATAATAAAATAAATATTTTTAAAAATTTAAAAAAAGATCTTTAAAAATAAAAAAAATCAGAAGCACACTTTTCATATTTTTTACTATCCACAGCTATGAATTATCTACGCATAATATAGCAAATAACACATTAACACTTGTCATCTAACTAGATAAGTAATAGCAATATGAAAAGGGATGGCAGTGTAAATATATTTAACACACAAAGATCATAATATAAAGGCAGTAGACAATGTCTACCATTAATGAAGATTGTGATGTTATACACATTTGTGTATGTACTTATGTATTATGTACATATCATAATCAGAAAACTAATCAAAAGATTAAAAATGGTTGTTTAGGGGGGGCAGCGTTCTGGCAGGTAAAGCCACCTCCTGCAGTGCCAGGATCCCATGTGGGCATTGGATAAAGTCTTGACTGCTCCACTTCCAGTCCAGTTTCCTGTTAATGCACCTAGGAAAGCAGCAGAGCCCAGCACTACATACAGCAGACTCAGAAGATAGCCCTGGATCCTAACTTCAGACAAGCTGAACTCTGGCCATTTGGGGCGTAACCAGCCAATGGAAGATCTTATCTATCTATCTATCTATCTATCTATCTATCTATCTACCTATCTCTACTTTTCAATAATCAGTAACTTTTAAAATTTTTCTTCTAAAGAAGGGGAAGACAAAGAGTGGTCAGGAATCATTGTATTCTCTTATAGTACTTTTACAACTTCAGATTAATGGAATCTACTATTTTGACAAGATAAGAATTCTAAAATTTTTTTGAATTTTTGAAATTTTCTAGGCAAAAAAAAAATTTAATGAAAAAACAAGAACCAAGTACTAAAGGATAATAATCATGGGCCAGTGTTGTGGCACATGTCAAGCCACTTGCAATACCAACACCCCAAAGCAGAGCGGTTTTGAGTCCCATCTGCTGCTCTTCTAATCCAGCTCCCTGCTAATGTGCCTGGGAAAGCAGCAAAAGATGGTCCAAGTGCCAAGGTCCCTGCCACCCAGATGGAATTCTCAACACGTGCCTTTAGACTATCCCAGCCACAGCCACAGTGGCCTTTGATGAAACATCTCTCTCTCTCTCTCCCTTGCTCTCATTTTCTCCTTTTCATTCTCTCTCTAATCCTATATTATACACAAAGGTACTTCAAAAGTTCATGAAAGATAAATCTGAGGACAGGCATTTAGCCTAGCAGTTGCAATACCAGCTGAGACATATGCATGC
Source organism: Ochotona princeps (assembly GCF_030435755.1). Lineage (NCBI taxonomy): Eukaryota > Metazoa > Chordata > Mammalia > Lagomorpha > Ochotonidae > Ochotona > Ochotona princeps. Next base: position 28,279,696 of record NC_080836.1, read on the forward strand.
CCTATCGGAATACCTGGATGAGATGCCCTACACGGCCCAGTCCTTGACCATGCAGGTATCCGATGATTAAAACAGAAGATAGCTGCTCCCTCTTCCCAATCAATCTCTCTCTCTCGCTCGTTCTCTCTCTCAGATCAACAAATGGGGGCTCTCTCTGTACATCTCAAACATATTCTTCAAAGATAAAGCTATTCTGACTCAAAAGTTTCTGAAACCCAGGCACAGATTTTCATGATATGCATTTTCCATGAACTTTCTGAAGACTCCACATACCTTGTTTTGCTAACAGTTGAAACATTTGTCTTTCATCTGAATTCATCAGTGAAGCAGGGTTTAAATGTAGATCATTGTAATTGCTTAACAGATTCAAGTTACCACCCCGCAAATGTCACTTAGTTAAGGACTTGGTTCACAGAACACTAATTAAAGAATTCTACTATAAAAAAAAAAAAGTAGAATTGGGATTATTTGTTTCTATGTGAATCTAGAGTTTCTAAATGAAGTAAGCTGAAATATAAATACTTGGTGGATCAAATGTGACTTTGAAAATATTTGGCTTTTATTTAGAGTTTCAAAATGACTAATAAATGAAGCAGCGCAAATTCTAGAAGCAAAAGTTCTACGGGCAAAGCCAGAAAGCTCTACTCATTCATATATATGAAGGATTTCTAATTCTTCACTATAAAAAGAGGTAAATATTCAGTACATTTGCTAAAGGTCATAAAAAGGATTCTAACCTTTCATCTTAGCAGGGTGATTTTATCCATGAGATCAACTGTTACTTTTCAGTGTGCTTTTAGAATAGACCAAGCATGAGTAAGAGCAGTCATAAAGAACAGAATGTTATGAAGTAAAGAGCTATTTTATCCAGCTCTACTTCCCCATCCTCAGAGGTCTTAGCAAGAGGGCAGAAGGACAAAGCAAATAGCCTTTTACAGAGTGAGGTTCTACTGTCCACCTAGTGACCACTGGATGGGAAAAGGAAAATCTAGTCTAAAACTCAACAGCATCTGCTGACCTTCATTTCTTCAGCTGTCAACCTTGAAAGAAAACAAACAAGGAGGTATATAATTACAAAAGGTTACTTTGCTCCACTTTAAAAAATACTGGCTTTACATATTAAGTGAATGCAATATAGACTTAATTATGGACACAAGGAAACCAAACCAAAGACGTTACTAATAATATCAACTGAATTTAATTCAGCATCTCAGAAATTTTAAAATAAAATACCTCATTTATCTTTTTAAAAATTTAATTTACCATCAATTTTCAAGAAGACATCTCTGCAGTAACTAAAACACACTCTTGAGAACTCTAAAACATGCAAAGAAACAAAACAGAAAGCAGTTTGGCAACTGCCTGGGCACAGAGGTGAACAGTTGGTTTAAAAAGGACATAGAGAACTTCTGGGATGATAGCAACACTCCCAGTGACAACAGTAGTAGATATGCAGCCATATGCTTTTGTCAAAACTCATAACACTGTCCACATGCAATGTGCAAATAAAATGTTCAAATAAAATAGATTTAATAAGCCTGAGATAAAAATTCAAGCAGATGATCCTAACTGATAACCAAAATTTCCTAAGGTTTTCTATGTGATTTTATTATTTCTGACACACAAAGTTCAGAACATGATGAGTACAAGTGAACTGTGCAATAGTGCTGCTTCACAGTAACCACCCACATACTACCTTACACTACTGCTGAGTTTTTCTCCTGAATGAAATGCTGCAGGGGGAGAGGACCACACACATACACACACATATACCATTCATTTATTACCATTTTATAATATGTGCTTCAGTTTGTTTTATCAACTATTTATACATTTTATATAGCAATTTCTGCTATGAAACATTTAGGACAAATAGTTATTACTTCCCCCTTAATACATATATATATATGTATTTATATATATATATGTACATACATATTTCCCCCTTGTGTATTTCTAAGATTTTTTTTTTTTTTTTGGAGAGTAAGAGTTACAGAGAGAAAGGGAAAGACAGAGACAGAGAGACCTTCTATCTGCTGGTTCACTCCCCAAGTGGTTGCAACAGCAGGTTCAGGTGCCTAAGGCCTTGGGCCGTCCTCCACCGTGTTCCCAGGCCATCTTCAAGGAGCTGAACTGAAAGTGGAGCAGTCAGAATTTGAACCAGCAGCCACAACTAAGCAGGAGATTAGTCACAAATCCATCCCCAACAGTTTTTAAAATACGTAAGAAGAGCTAGGCTGATTTCTCACACCGGACATCATTTTAGATTAATGGAGGCTTGTTCATAATGTTATTCAATAGATACTAAATCATCAATTTGAGCATGTAAAATGAGCTACCATATAAAAGAACTGTTTTAAATTGACGTGTTTTATTAGTTTTAAAGGCAGAGAGAGAAAGGCAGAAAGAAGCAGACAAGTGGAGATCTCCCATCAACTTCCCTAATACCCACAGTGGTCAAGGTGGGGCCACGCTAAAGCCAGCAACTGGGAATTCAATTTAGCTCATGGATGACAGAATCACCTATGGCTGCCTCCAAGGATGCACATTAGCAGGAAGCAGGAATGAGAAGCCAGAGTCTTGGCCACTATGCCAAATGCCCACCGCAACGCTGCTATTTTAAGGGAAGGTATTACCATCTGTTTCTTTCCATTTAGACACTATTCCCATTGCATATAAATTTTACACAAATGATTGCAAACAATGTACTTATATTATAGAACAACATGGCATAGTATATTAAACCTAATAATAGAAATTTATAAATCAAAATTAATTAAAATTAAAAATTTTTGCTCTGCAAAACATACTGGCAAGAGAAAAGGCAGAAAGTCACAGGAAAAAAATATCTGCAAAAGAGACAAGGTCATGAGTTCATGTACAGGGCCAGCATTGTGGCGCAGAACATAAATCTCCTACTTGGAAAGCAAGGATCCAATATTAGAGTGCTGGTGAGAGCCCCAACCCTAGCTACCTGCCAACATGCCTGGGAAAGCAGCAGAAGACAACGGTGTTACTCAATTAAGACACTCAAAAGGAGCACAAGACAACGCTGTTACTCAATTAAGACACTCAAAAGCAGTTCTGGGCTCCTGGATCCAACTGGGGGCAGTCCCAGCCACTGCAAATATCTAGGTGGCAAACCAGAAGACAGAAAAGATGATCTTTACACAAAAATCTGCAAACAAATGTCCATAGTCTCTTTTCTCCTAATTGTCAAAACTCAGAAGCAACCAAAATGTCTTTCCAAAAGCAAATGGATAAATAAACCAGTGCATCCAAGCAGTGAAATATTATTTAGAACTAAAAAGAAATGAGAAATCAAGATATATATATATATATATATATATATGGAAGAACACATGTCGCTGAGTAAAGGAAGTCCACCTCAAAATGTTATAACCACTACATTTCAACTATATAATATTCTGAATGAGGCAAACTTTATGAAGACAGAGAAAACACAAGTGATGGCCATGAAAGCCTACAGAGAGGATTTCAGTCCAATGAAACTCTCCTGTGTGGTACTGAAAGGCTGGACACATGTCACCATGCAATTTTCAAAACCTACTGAGTAAGCAACATAAAGAATAAGCTTTGCTTTAAGCAAGGGTTTGTGCTGATAACAGCATGCACATGGTTGATTCATGGATCTTCTTTTTTTTTTTTTAAAGATTTATTATTAGTGGAAAGCCAGATATACACAGAGGAGGAGAGACAGAGACGAAGATCTTCCGTCCGATGATTCACAATCCAAGTGAGCCGCAACGGCCAGTGCGTGCCAATCCTATGCCGGGAACCAGGAACCTCTTCCGGGTCTCCCACTCGGGTGCAGGGTCCCAAAGCTTTGGGCCATCCTCGACTGCTTTTCCAGGCAACAAGCAGGGAGCTGGATGGGAAGTGGAGTTGCCGGGATTAGAACCGGCGCCCATATGGAATACCGGCGCATTCAAGGCGAGGACTTTAGCCACTAGGCCACGCCGCCGGGCCCGATTCATGGATCTTAACATTCATTACACTCCAAGTGGGGATGCTGTAGGAAGGTTGGAGAGAAGGAACCCTTGCTCTGATTTGCTATGGACCCAAAAATGCCTTTACATAAAAAATCAGTTCCAGGGTTAGCACTGTGCTGTAGCAGGTAAAGCTGCCTCCTCATACCTGGCTGCTTCACTTTCGATCCAGTTCCCTCAGAAGGCAGAGGGGGATGGCCCAGGTACTTGGGCCTCTGCACCCACAGGCGACAGCTAGATGAAACCCTTGGCTCCTATCCTCCACCTGACCCAGCCCTGATCACTATAGCCATTTGGAAAGTGAACCAGTGAATGGAAGAGAGCTTTCTCTTTCTCTCTTTTTCCCTCCTTTCCTCACTCTGGAACTGCATCTTTCAAAATAAATAAATCTAAAAACATTAATTATGCAATTTTTTTCCACAACAATGTCCAAATCTTGCACATACAGTTTAACATGCAAATGTCATGCAATTTTGTTTCCTGCTCATACAACCAAAAGCATCTACCTTTTCTTTCATATAGGCCAGGCATTTGACAAAGAAACTTTCTCTTGGAGAAGCATATGCTACGTGATTTTATGACAAATCCAACAACCTATTCCTACTAAGGAACAGTTCTAACAGTCAAAAGTTTAAGTTTTATAATAAAAGCTTCACTTTTACAATGAGGGCTTTAAATGATCCCGTCCTCAAAACCAATATTGAAAGTATACACCAGGCAGTTAATGTTCATTACATGTGTCAGTCCCAGGGCTTTATCATATTATATACACTTGAGTTCTTCATTCAATTGCTTGACTTTCATTGCTTTTCTTCTCCAAATTTTGAGAAGAAAGTTACACATTAAACCCCCCAATATAAAAAAAGGAAGTTAATAATAATTTTTAAATACAACATATAATAATAGGTAAATTGGACTTAGGGAACCACTTTCAAAATGAAAAATTAATGTCTAACACCAAGATCTTTTATCACCATCTTAGAACTGCAGAGAAAGTGAATTAAAAGAACAAAAACATGGTTACCCCAGTCGCTACTCCAGAAGCAAACTGAAAAAAAAAAAAGAACAAAAAAATAATGAATACCTCACTGTCAATGAAACAAAGACATAGCTATGATCACAAACCACAAACTACAAAAAAAAAATTCACCCAATTATGTGATATTCGGAAACAGAATGAGCAGTAAAGCTGAGAGGTCAACCACACCCACCCAGATGTCAGACAGGATAAAGATTTCCCTAAAACCAGAAAGGTTCTAAACCCATTCAATGATCTAACTGCAGTTACAACATTTAGGAATTTCCCTGGGAAGAATAAAAAAACGGTTCTCCAGAAAACATGTCTACCTCAGAGGACAGGGGGAAACCAACAACATTTTTATTGTCAATGACCTAGCTCCCTATCTCAGACTGTCAATGCTATGGGAAAAGGGGAAATGCTAGCACCAGGCCACCTATTACACTGACACCTATGACTCACAGACCTCAAAGTCACATTGACCTTCACAGCCCCTCAACCTCAGGCATGTCCTCAAGGCAATGGTATCATCTTGGCTATGACTACTGCATCATCTGGGGTGAGTTGTGGGTGTCTGGCATCACAGCTAAGCCGTCACTTGCACTCTGGTCCCATATCCAAGTATGCAACTGTGCTCTAGTCCCCACTCAGTTTTCCATTCCTGCTTGCTGCTCATGTGCACTGTAAGCAAGAGGAGGTGATACCTCAAGTACATCAGTCCCTGCCGCCCATACAGGAGACCAGGACTGACTTCCAGAATCCTGTCTGTTCCAGCCTGAACTGCTTCAGGCAATTAGGGGTGATGTGTTTACATCTCAGCCTTTCATAAACAAACAGAAAAGAGGTATCCTGGGATGAGGGGTTTTTAAACACAGCAAATGCAAATGAGAGAGCAAACAGACTTTTCCCCACCACTCAATCTGACCCCAGACTTTTTCAGGCAATAAATGTTCTTTTTAAAAAAAAAAAAAAAAGATTTACTTCTTTTTATTGGAAAGTCAGATATACAGAGAGGAGGAGCGACAGAGAGGGAGGTATTCTGTCCGATGATTCATTCTTCAAGTGATCACAATGACCAGAGCTGCCCTGATCCTAAGACAGGAGGCAGGAACCTCCTCTGGGTTTCCCACACGGTTGCAAGGTCCCAAGGCTTTGGGCCAGCCTCAATTGCTTTGCCAGGCCACAAGCAGGGAGCTAGTTGGGAAGTGGGGCTGCTGGGATTAGAACCAGAGTCCATATAGGATCCCAGTGCATTCAAGGAGAGGACCTTAGCCGCTAGGCTACCATACCAAACCTGCAATAATTGTTCTTAATGGAATAGAATTCAATCAAAAATAAGTTAAGAACTAGATTGGAATCAACAAAGAACTTCTCCTGAACTACCAAGAATTGCAATGGAGAGAGAGAAGCAGATACGGTTGAATATAGACCAAAATGGAAATGTCTATGAAGAAGTCACAGGTTGTGGTTGAGAACCTGCATTTTCCTATTAACATATTGGTTAATCAATACCATGTCAATTAATGCCATAATGTTGTACTTGGTTGTAAATATTATGTTGGGGCTTTTAATTGATTGGGATGATACTCTGCTGGCTCTACCTTCAGACCAGAGATGATCTCACCAAGAAACTATTGAACTTACCAGGACAATAAGATGCTGAACTGTATGCTTGGTAAATACCTCCAATGAAAGAATCTCAACTGAATTTGAACTATGGAAATGCAATAAGGTGGAGCAATCCACCGTGGGGGGAGGGTTTTGAGGGGAGGGGGGAATCCCAGTGCATATAAACATGTGCCAAATAATGCTATGTCATTAATAAAAAATAATTTTTTGAAAAAAAAACAAAAACTCTCCTAGGAAATAAAGAATTCATATAACACAAATAACAATACAAGGCCTAAAAAAAGAACAAGAATATGAGTCAAGTCAAATGAAAAAGTTCAAAGAAAATTATGAAACATTTAACAAAACGTCAGACAACTAAAGGAGATGAAAGTAAAAGAACAGGCTAAGGAAGAGAAAGCTAGAAATTATGAAAGATATCATATATATTAAAGGCACAACAAACCACACTACTCAGTGTAGAAACAGCGAAAGGATGGGCTTGAAAGAATTCACACAAAGAGAAATAACAAAAATATACATGACAAGATGAATGTGGAAAGTAAGACAATCAGAGAATATATTCTTGCAAAAGAAAACAATGGAATTTGGGTCGGGAATGAAGAAATATCAAAGACAATCTTAGCTTAGATAGGAAAAGGAAATACTTTTAAAAGTTCCAGAAAATTTGACTCCAAAGCAATTAATACTAAAGAAATATTTTTCTGATGCTATATAATTCAAGAGAAAATATAAATACAAGTTCCATGTATTTCCAGCAAAGAATACTAACTCTAGTCTTAAATTTTTGTATAGCAGCTACCACTATTTTCTCGACATTGTAGGGCAACATCTTCAGAGTTCTAAGGGAAAGATGCAAAATTCAGCCATGTCAATCCATTCATATTTTGTATAAAGCTTCGAAGCCGGCTATAAACACTTTGAAGAATTCATCTATTAAAAATATATAACTTTCTGGGCCAGGCACCGCACCCCAGCAGCTAAAGTCCTCACCTTACATGCACCCAGGATCCCTCATGGCGCCGGTTCAAGTGCTGGCTGCCCTGCTTCCCATCCAGCTCCCTGCTTGTGGCCTGGCAAAGCAGTCGAGGACGGCCCAAAACCTTGGGAACCGGTACCCACATGGAAGACCTAAAGGAAGTTTCTGGCTCCTGGCTTCGCATCGGCTCAGCACCGCTCTAGCCGTTGCAGCCACCTGGGGAGTGAACCAGCAACAGAAGATCTTCCTCTATGTTCTCCTTCTCTGTATATCTGACTTTCCAATAAAAATAAACCAATCTTTTAAAAAAGAAAAGAAAAAGAAATATAACATTCTAACAGAGGAAGTGTGTGGTACACCTGGTTTAGCCACCAGAGTGCTGACTCAAGTCACAACTACTCTATACTCCTGATCCAGTTTCCTGCTGATTTATCTGGAAGGCAGCAGAGTATGATCCAACTACTTGGCTTCGTGACAATCACATGGACAATTTGGGTGGTTTCTGGCTTCAGTCTGGCCCAACCCTGGCTAGTACAGACATTTGGACGATGGAAGATATCTCACTCCCTTCTTCCTTTCTCCCATTCCCCTATCCCTCTCCTCTCTCTTTCTCTTTCCAAGCTCTCTCCATCCATTCCTCCTTCCTCTCTTACTCTACCTTTCAAATAAAGAAATATTTTTAGAAAGGAAAGAAGAGCATATGCAAAACACACACACACACACACACACACACACACACACACACACACAAGGAAACTCAGGTAAGAAAAGAAGCAAGATAATAAATCCAAGAAGAAAGGGAAGTATGTGTTGGCAGAAGTAAAAGGTTGATTTCTGTAGCATAGAGCTAGAACAGCTTCTTTGGTCTTTACAAGTGAAGTCATACTCACAGATATGACTTACCATAGAATGAACTTTAAGTCCACACCTCCCCCCACCATTCCATTATCGAAAGTAAAAAAGATTGAAGAATAATTAAAAGGTGTACCATATTTTAATAGGAGAAACTGGAGACTATAGCCTGCAATTACCACAAAGAAACTAGGTTTTTTTTGGTTTCCCAAAAATGTAACTATAGTCAGGATATGTCCAGGCACACCAGAGGTGTCACTCTGACAGCCCCTCAACCCAGGCTTTTATGGAATCAGCTGGATCAAGAATGGACTCTGCATGTGATCTGTCATCCCAGCTCTTGTTATTCGGGTACAAATAATCCAGTAATGTTTTTAAAAGAAAATAATAGTGCTACATTTTGAGGATTACACTGAAACTAAAATGCAAACTGTTATCTGACAATCAAATTGCCCAGGCCAATGTGACCACACCCTTGAGTGAGTATCTGTCTACTGACCACAGAAATCTGTTCCCCAACAAAATGCAATGTCTGCTGGGAGGCAGCAGTAACTCCAGAATAAAATTTTCTCAGGATCACTTCCTAAGACTATGTGGTACAATGAAGGAATAGGTTGTGAGTAAGCACTAAAATGATTCTAAATACAAAACTAAATAACTACAAAAATAATTATACTTTGTCAACGTACAATTTGACATAACTCACAAAAGTTAGGAGTTAGAGAAAGGAAATACACTGATTTCATACTTTCCATAGCAGAAAATGAAATTATATGAAAACATAATTGTTGAATGATGTTAATAAACTAACATTTTTCTTAGTTTCTATTTCAAATTTAGTAAAACTAGTTAGGAATTTCTTATTACAAAACATCACATATTTATACTGTAACTCCTTTGGCTTTACCTTAATTTCTTGCACTGTTGCTGAAACAAAATAATTTTATTTTAAAAAAATGGTATGTATGGGTATCATGTCCTTATAATTTTTCTCTATATTCTCAGCTATAAATATATGTACATGTGTGGATGTATGTACATGGAAAGGAGAAAAAATACATGAAGTGATGTCCTAAACTATAATGACTACTTATACATAATAAAATTTTAAAATATTTTCACCCTTTTCTTACTGATTAAAACTTTTAAAGGGCATACCTAACCACTTAATGTAAATTTTGATTTTAAGAACATCGTAGGGTGCATCACTGAATTCACAAATTTGATATGGAAGAGCACCATCAGTTGTCCCCAAGTATTTCTGTATTTATTCTGTCATTCATTTACTCATTTATCCAACCAGTGCTTGCTACAGACAACATGAAATAGATACAAAACTGTGTTCAACACCTTGAGTGATAGAACATAACTGACAAGAAAATGTTTAGATTAGATACTTCAAAAACAAACCTAAAATAATATCTTCATAAATACCAATATTAAGCTTAGAATATTTAATTCATGCTTAATGAACAATATAATCTTATATTTTTTTGCAATGTAGTACATTTGAAATTTATTTTTAAGACAAGGCCACCTTAGGTCAACACTGGACTAAATGAAAAAGAAACATCCTAATATATGTAAAGGGCACATTGACATAGTAGTAAAGGATTTCAACCCTCTACTTTAAAAAGCCACTATACTTCCCACTCTAGCAAAAAAAAAAAGACTACTCTTTCCCTGCTTCCCTATTATCCGATACCTTCTACATCAGGATATTCCCTTGAATTACCCTTCATCCAATCTACCCATCTAATGGGCTTTCTGGCAGAAGGAGGAGCTTCTACAGCTTTTTTCACGTGTTTTCCCCCATGAAAATAATTACTCAAATATCACTGATCTAATTCTTCACTATGTTGTTCTTTTTAAGAAACAATACCTAAAACTTAACTACAACAAGTGGAAATCACCAGATTATAATAAACGACTTACCAGAAACATTCAAATTTGAGGGTGAGAGGGATGATAGTTAAACAAAAAAATCACTTACGAAACCCCAATGGAGATATACATGTGTATTTATATACAATCACATATTCAAAACTATGTACATTGACACACATCCTTGGTTTATAGCTGGTTTTGCTCTGAAATTGGGGAAAACCCAGATAACAACTCTTCAAAAGGTTAAATATAACCCCCCAGTTGTCTTTTGAAGCCCATATTTATAATGACATTTGCTAGCTGAGTCTCCATATATGTCATGCAAAAAGTGGTAAAAATTCTCAAAAATGTAAAATCATTCTTTGAAACTTGAAGTATATTTTGCATCAAAACACAACTTTATAAATATGAATGGTGAACTTTATGTAAGTTATGAATTGCATGTATCTTGCCACTTCTGAAGTTTTTGTTGGAAGACAATGTAATTATGCATTACCGTCATCTTGTTTCTCTCCTCATGATTCTTTCACACCAATGTAGAACTCAATGGTGAAAACACTGCAGCTGACCCTCTCCAGTACTCAGAGTAACCATGTTCTCCAGACATGAGTAGTAAAGAGTGAGAGAGAAGACAGCAAAGAAAGGAGGAGCAGCAGCAAGCTGGTAGGTGAGTTTGTAGGCAGAAGCAAGAGTAGGACGTGGGTTTATAACAAGGGTTCGTTCTCCCACAGAATGGAAATGGGAACAGTGACACAAAGCGACCCAAAGAGAAGGTCAAAGAGCAAACCTTGAACCTTGGTTAGAAAATGTGACAGTGCTTAGTGAGTCAGGCAATACCACCCAGCTTGAGCAATAACCTTCACCACCGCAACTGCAGAAAGCACCATGGCTCTGCACTGTCGCTCATTCGGAAGTCAGGTGTGGTGGCTCCTATGAAAGTCCCTGTTCTTGAGGGCTCTGGCCTAGCGCGATGGAAAGAGAACAGTGTCTGAAGTCATGGAGATGAGCACTCACAGCCCACATCTTCTAGTCCTGGTTGCAAGATTGCATCACCTCTGCGAGCCGCAGTCACATCAGCAAAATGTGTGTAATTGTAACCATTTCACAAGCCACAGGAAGTAGCTGAGGTGATGCACAGAAAGCACCTGTATGCTGCTTGAAAGGAACAAAAGCAAGATTTCCATCACAAACTCCCTTCTCTATGTCCTTCTCTCATTAGATTTCTTTTTACCCTGACAGTCAGAACTAAGATGTTTAGAAATTGTACTCTCCCTAGGATTGAAAAGAAATAATTTAATTTTAATACGTTGCTTTGGACAATGTGAATGAACACAGATGACCTTTGAGGGTGTCTATCATTCCTATGGAATATTTAACTCAGCCAAATAGAGAATATGTGTACTATATTACATTATGCTACCACTCCATCTGGGTTCTGGTCATGGCTCCACTGCCATGTGCTATGGCAAATTACAGTTGCCCCAAACATCAGGTTCCTCTGTGGAAAATAAGATTACTTGAGTAGACTAAGAGATTTTCCAGAACTAAAATGGTATTCTCTCGTCTAAATACTGCTTGAAACCCAGCCGGACGACAGATGTTGTGGCACAGTGCAGGAATCCACAGCTTTGGAAGCTCATATTCTGTATTAGACTCCCTGGGATTAAATCCTGACTTTGCTTCCGATCCAGATTCCTGCTAATGTGCACACTGGGAGGCATCAGGAGATGCCGCAAGCACTTTGGTCTCTGCCAACCACGTATAAGACCCAAATGGAATCCCTAACTCCAGGCTTCAGCCTGTCCCAGGCCTATCTGTTGCTGACTTATGGGGGTTGAAGCAGAAGCTCTTTCTTTCTGCTGCTCTTTCAAATAAGTAAGTAAACAGGGCCCAACGCAGTAGCCTAGTGACCAAAGTCCTCGCCTTGCATGAATCCGGGATCCCATATGGGCACCAGTTCATGTCCTGGCTGCCATGCTTCCCATCCAGCTCCCTGCTTGTGGCCTGGGAAAGCAGTTGAGGACGGCCCAAAGCCCTGGGACCCTGCACCCACGTGGGAGACACAGAGGAAACTCCTGGCTCCTGGCTTCAACTAAGCTCCACTCCGGCCATTGCGACCACTTGGGGAGTGAACCAGCGGTTGGAAGATCTTTCTCTCTCTACCTCCTTCTCCCTGTTTATCTGCCTTTCCAATAAAGGCAAATAAATCCTTTTATAAAAAAAGATGAACAAAAGGCTTGTTCTTAACAACTTTAAAAAAAGAAAGAGAAAATTATTCCTCTTAAAGCAAAGCCACTTGGGCTAAGTTTTATAAGAGGCAAAAGGAATAACTCTGATTCTGACCTAAATATGAAAAGGTAAGCTGCCTGGAAAGCAAAAAAAGAAATACATGACAAACAACTCTAAGAAAATTATTCATGTATTTGAGTACCATGACAGAAATTCCAGATAATAAAATCAAATGTAAAGTCATGTTTTAAAAAAATGGGAGATAAGAAACTTATAGAAATAGAAAACTGTGGCATTGTATGTAAAGTCACCGCTTGTGGTGCTAGCATTCCATACGGGCACGGATGCACGAGTTGGCTGACAGGCAGGCAGGTAGGCAGGTAGGTAGGAAGGAAGGAAGGAAGAAAGGAAGAGAAACAAGATACTACAAGTTAAACTGTTAAGTCTTTTGAGTTGGACTGGTGTGATGGCTTAACTGGCTAATTCTCTGCCTGCAGCGTTGGGGTCCTGTATGAGTTCACGTACCATGCTGCTCCACTTCCTACCCAGCTCCTGCTTGTGGCCTGGGAAAGCAGCAAAGGAAAGCTCTGGCCTTTGGTATTCTGTACCTATGTGAAAGACCCAGGAGAAGTCTTGCTCCTGGCTTCAGATCAGCTCAGCTCTGGCTATTGCATCCATTTAACCAGTTGATAGAAGATCTTTCTTTCTCTGTCTCTCTTTTTCTCTGTAAATCTGCCTTTCCAATAGAAAAAAAAAGTCTTTTTTTTTTAAATCTCAAGACCCAGGTATAAACACCAAGATTAATAACACTTTGCAAATAGCTGTGAAAACACTAAGAGGCTAAATAAAATGTCCTCTTAGTGATCCCCTGAGAGCCAATATTATATGTTTCCCTAGTAGGACATTAACAACTTTACACAGAAAATTATGATAAATAAATAAATAAACAGAAAGCTAAATGGTGGTGGGGTTAAGGGTGGCTTTACTGCAGAAGAAGAAGAAGAACTGAGCTGACAGCACTTAGAGGTTTAAACTCTTTAGTATGGTCCCAGTATCCTTCATATTCTGTTCTCAACTTTCTTTGCTATACTCATTTCCTACATCCTACCACCAACAGAACTCACACTCGGCTTCAGGGGACTATTCACTACTCCCTGACTTTGGTGCCAAGTGATTTAAAATAAGAGAATCTGACTTAAAACAAAAACAAAATAGAGCCAAAGATATGAAACCCCCCCTTGCTCTGCCAGTTCTTAAAATGACTCTGATTCTGCATTTATGTGAAATCCATGACTTTTCACAAAAGTCACACACAAAAAAATAACCATATGGTATCTTCTTCATTTTCTATGGGAAAAAAATGTTAACTGAATTCCTCAGAATATCTGAAAGTAGACTGCATTGATTAGAAGGTATAAGAAAAAAAAACAAAGGGCTGGTCAACAAAAGAATGCAAAAATACACCAAGAATCCAAGAAGTCACTTAGGCAGTTACCAGATCATGCCAAGCAATGGAAGAGGCAAATGATTAAACTGGCTATAATATATCTGACAAAACTAAACCTATGATGGTGAAGACGCCTTAAACAAATTGAGCTGATGAATGCTTTTTCAAGTATTCCTCTTGGTTCCATTCAGGCCCAACAGGCGATCTCCTGCAATGCATCTTCTTGAGCATCTTAGCAGAACATGGTATACTGATCAGAAGTGCTAGGTCAGGGCAGGTGTTTGTCAGGCAACGCTTGCATTCCTGCATTACATGCCGGGGGCCTGGGCTCAAGTCCTGACTTTGCTCTTTATTCCATCTTCCTGCTAATGTGCACCCGGGAGGCAGCAACTAATGGTTCAAGGGCTGTATCCCTACCACCTACATGGAAGACCCAGATTAACTTCCCAGCTCCTGGCTTCAGCCAGGCCATGATCTGGCTTTTGCAGGCATTTCAGGATGTATTCACAGATAAGAAATCTCCTACTGTCCATCTGATCCTCAAAAAAATAAAATAAATAAAATGCTAAACAGACATTCTGGGACATCTTGTGAACTATATTTATCAACCAACAGATTTCCATATTAATAACAGCTTCTCGGGAAACCCAGTTACAGGGAGGCACTATACCTTTACCTACCAAATCACACAGTCTGATCTGCCTGACAGTTGAATTTCTCAATGATAACTAATAAACTGACAAACATAAAACACATGTACATGAGGTCATCAGAAGTTCATGTAAAGTGAATATTAAATCAAAAATACTACATAAAAATGAAAAACTGGATTTCAGGTTCTTCACACTGAAATAAACTGCTTTTAATCATACTTTATATATACTTTTAAACTACCACTGAATTGATAAACAGATAGTTGAATTTTCTTTTCTAAGAGTAGGGTTAATGTAAGCCCACCTCTGAAAGAGGTCTGTACAACCAGTAGGCTCAAGAAATCAGTGTAAAAGTCAAAAAACAAACCCTGGATTGGGACAACACAACCAAAAGAAGGCTAACTTGAAACCCACAGGCAGCAGCACACTCTATGCCTGCCCCTGCAACAAAGACTTTCCAGGCTCCCGCAATAGCATCGAGCATACACATTTGCGCTTTTACTCCTACGTTCATAAAGTACTTCCTTTTTCCAGAATGTCCTCCTCCCACCTCTTCTCCACCTAGAGACCTCCTACTCTTCCTCTAAGGCCAATAATCAAATGTCAGTTGTTCTGCCACATGTTTCCCAATTACTCAGGTAAAATTAATCACATCCTCTTGAACATTGACCTAACAACCAATGCACATGCACTTCTTCAAATGCCCTCAAAGCATAGCATGAACTCCAGTTTGCTCCTCCCATTAACTGCTCACCCCACCAAAAGGCGCAAGCAGCCCTCCATGTGCTTCTACCACGACACCCTGAATGCTCAGTAAGTATCAGAATCAAAAGAAGGCTGTCCTGGGTAAGTAAAGAAGCTGAGGAGAAATGATTATGTAATAGCATATGTTCAAAAAGCGAGAACAAAAGAAGAAATAAGGTTTTTGTGAAAAGAGAACGAGGTCAAACAAGAAGAGTACTGGAGAAAATGATGGAAAGGAAATTTATGAACAAAGCACTCAGAGTCACAAGAGATTTTAAATAGGCTGTAAATGTGGAGCTGTGTAGTCAAAAGGAAGCCATACAATGGCTTTAAAAAGAGGAGCAACATCAAGAATTGGATAAAAAGGCAGAATGAGACACCCATCACCCTATCAACACTCAGGCTCAAGTCCCCGTTTTCCTCCACTTTCCATATTCTTGAGAGTGCACACCCTGGAACTCACCGCGCGATGGTTCAAGTCCCTGAGTCCCCGTCACCCACATGAGAAACCTGGACTGACATTATAATGCCACCTCCCCTTGGCTACTTCATCCCTGGAGCATTTCTCTTTGTGTTTCTGCGATGCCCACTTGGTTTTCTGAAATACCTGTTTCCTAGATACTAGGATGGATTTTGTCTTTTTTATGCTGCTAAATGTTTACTGACTGCATTTGTAATCTTGGAACTTCAGTCCTTTCTTTGCATTTGAATCATAGATATATCATCATTTCTCATAACTCACAGCTTGATGGATACTGCTGGTTGTCCGCTGAGCTCCGTTTCACATCATTAGCATGTCAAGGAGACTTGAGAACTGAGAAAAAAATTCTCCACATCTGGCTAGAGTGTGGTCACCAGTGGCCTTCAAGAGCATAGTTCCAGTACAGAGGTGGGACCAAAGCCAGATTGCAAGGAGTTAACCATAATTCTATGATCCCAACACACACACACATAAAGCATTTGCCAGTAAACTGAAGGTGAAATTCACAGATAAGGGAAAAATCACATTCGGTAATTGAAACGAGACAACCTTTATCTCAAGAAAGCTTCTTAGGATTTTTAACACTTGCACAGAAGAAATAGGACTCTGACTTTGCAAATACCCCCAAAAGATATATATAAGTGGTAAAACAAATACAAGTTAAATTTTGCTGCAACTGAAAAAACAAAAAACAAGGGTAAAAAACATGAATTGGTCCAAATTATGACTTCAACTTGGAGCTGTGATTAATTTCCAGGCCATAAAAAAGTATTTCAATACCTAGGTCATATTTATTTACTAATGCAGTGTTTTGGCTAAATGTATGGACATACCTCAAAACTGCTATGCTAAAGCCCAATTGCCAGCAAGGTGCTATCTGGAGATGGGGACCTTTGAAATGGATTCAGTTCTTGATGGAGAGCTCTCATGAATGAGTAAAAGGCCTAAAGGAGCTTGGTCCCTCTTTGCTCTGCGCTCTATGCACAGGAGTAGAAGGTGGCTGCCTAAAACACAAAAAGTGAGTTCTTACTGGAAAGCAGATTTCCCTGGACCCTGAGCTGTAAAAAATAAATATCTTTTGCTTAAACAACTTAGTTAATGTTGCATTTGTTACAGCAGGCTGTAATTTATAGTTGCTTTTCTGTAACGGAATGAATTATCTACCTATTACTAAAAAGACAGGTAGATAACTTGTTAAAAAAAAAAACAAAAAACAAAACCACCTTTCCAGGAACACAAGATGGCTGAACAGGGTAAAGCAACATGATAATAATGTGACATAGAGACAACAATTGCTGAAGCTTGCACACAAGTGGATTTTACTGGAGGTACACATCCCTGGTCGTCACTGGCTTAATGTCTAGCCTGGAGAGATCACAGGGGGTCAGATGTCCACTTAGGACTGTGCAGTACTGTGCTGACCCCATTCTATCACAGGCATCCAGAATCAATTTGTCACCATGCAGCACCAATAGACAACTGGCTTTAGCAACATCTCTGCTCCCTGTGGATGGGGACAACTCATGAGGCTGAGCGGGTTCCAGATCGATCCCTGTGATAGTGGGAGCCTTGCGCACTATGTGCGAATTCTAGGACTGCACAACAGGGTAGGAGGTATAGCTAAGACTGTGGGCAATTACAGTGTCTGAATTAAAGAGGCTCAGAGTTTCTTGAGTTCCTAGGTTAAGACATTGGAGAGGGTTCCCTGCTCATACTGAGGGGAGCAAAAATCCTCTAATGTGGTTCATCTGTCTGTGTGGGTAGGCTGTGTAGCCACTGTGAGCCAACCCTGGACACCGATCACCCTGGCAGAAAGGAGGTGAGGCTGCCATCGTATCAGCCAGCTGACAACAGAGATCTATCAGACACAACTAGTATGTCTCCCTGGATACTTGTCACATTCTTGAGAACTGTCCATGGACCCATGGTCCCACCCAGCACACATCTTGGGATATCCACTGAAGGTGCAGACACTCCATTTTACCGTGAAGCATATTTCACAAATAAAAGCCATCAGAGTAGAAAATCAACAAGTCTTTCTATAAACGGCTAAAAATAAATGCAGAAATAAAAGAAACATGAACAAAAAAGATAGTATGATTCCCCAAAATGGAATAGCAAATCTTCAATACCTGAATATGCTGAAAATGAATTCAAAAGAATATTAAATGTACTCAAAAACACAGAGAAGCATTAACATGAGAGAAATGAATCCATACAAGACACGGATCAAAAAATTTTCCAGGAATAGAGATACTGAGGAGAAATCAAGATGAAATATTAGTAATGAAGAATTCAATATTAAATAGAAAATGGGGTGGAAAGACTTAATTACAATAGACTTGGTAAGGCAATTAAGGCAAATGAGAATATACAACCTTGAAGATAAATCCTTGAAAATATGTTAGCCAGATACAAAAAAAAAAAGAAAAAAGAGCATAAAAATTAGAATACATTGAAAATAGTGTCTGAGACATATAGAATACTATCAAATGATCAAACATAAGTGTATTAAGATTTCTGGAAGCTGTAGAAACAGAGAATGGGGTTAGAAGGTCTATTCAGGGGCTAGCACACTGATAGAATTTGCTAATCCTCCACCTCCAAGCACTGGCATGCCATATGGGTACAGGGGAATTCTGCCAGACACTGGCATAGGTAAAGACCTCAGAACCATAGGAACTGTCAGCAAAGTGAAGAGTCAACCAACAGAATGTGAGAAAACACTTTGAAACTACTCAACTGACAGAGGATTAATATCTAGGATCTAGAAAGAGCTCAAGAAACTCAACAACAGCAAAACAAAGCATCCATCAAGAAATGGGCAAAGGACATGAATAGGCAATTTTAACAGAATAAAATTCAAGTGTGTGTCAACAAACATATGAAACGGTGCTCAGGATCATCAGTCATCATGGAAACGCAAATGAAAATCAAAAGGATGCTTCACCTCACCCCAATAAGAATGGCAATCCCCCCCCAAAAAAAGGAAAGGCTGATGAGGGTGGTGGGAGAAAGGTACACTAAAATGCAATTGATGGAAAAGTAAAAGAGTGCAGCCATTATGGAAGCCAATATGGAAATGCCTCAAAAATCTGAAAATAAATTTACCATATGACCCAGCCATCACACTCCTGGGAATTTACCCAAATGAAACGCAAATAATGTATGAGAGTTATCCAATCTATATCCCCATGCTCATGGCAGTTCAAATCACAAAAAGCTGGGCCTGGCGGCATAGCCTAGCGGCTAAAGTCCTCGCCTTGAAAGCCCCGGATCCCACATGGGCGCCGGTTCTAGTCCAAGTTGCTCCACTTCCCATCCAGCTCCCTGCCTGTGGCCTGGGAAAGCAGTCGAGGACGGCCCAAGGCCTTGGGACTCTGCACCCGTGTGGGAGACCTGGAAGAGGTTCCTGGTTCCCGGCTGCGGATCGGGACGCACCGGCCCGTTGCGGCTCACTTGGGGAGTGAATCATCGGACGGAAGATCTTCCTCTCTGTCTCTCCTCCTCTCTGTATATCTGACTTTGTAATAAAAATAAATAAATCTTTAAAAAAAAAATCACAAAAGCTAACATATGGAACCAACCCTAATGTTCATCAAGTGATAACTAGATTTAAAAAATTAATAAATAAACACTATGGAGTGCTACCTATCCATAAAAAAATTTTTACCTATTGTCTTTTGAAAAAAAATACAACTAGACATCTTTATGTTTAGTGAAATAAACCAAACTCAAAAAGACAAATATACTTTCTGCTACATGTCAGTTAAAGTACAAAGCCAAAAACATGCATGAATGAAACAAGCACTTTTTAAAAAAAAAATGTGTTTTAATTGGAAAGTCAAATATACAGATAAGAAGAGAGACTGAGAGAAAAATCTTTCATCCATTGATTCACTACCCAAGTAGCTGCAATGGCTGGTGCTGTGCCAACCCAAAGCCAGGAGCCTGGAGCCTCTTCCAAGTCTCCAATATGGGTGCAGGGTCCCAAGGCTTTGGGCCGTCCTCGACTGCTTTCTCCCAATCCACAATCAGGGAACCGGATGAGAAGCAGGGCTGCTGGGATTAGAACTGGCACCCATATGGGATCCTGGCACATGCAAGGTGAGGACTTTAGCAGGTAGGCTACTGCGCCAGGTCCAAAACAAGCCTTTTGTGATATAATTGTCCTTTTTACCCCTTGTTTATATTCTTGTGAAACTGTGGTCTTCCAAAATTTTACATGTTGAATATTATGTTTAGATGTGAATAAGCCTGTAATTACACAGTGCATTAAAATTATGTCTTTACAACAATGTTTAAAATAGAAACTGTTAGACATATCTTGGAAATAGGATGCTGGACTATCTGACATTGTCTGTACCAGCAATGTCAGGACACAAATAATAGACTGATGGGCATGTGACTGCTTAGGAAGGACTATATTATTGTACTAATATGGGAAAAATTAGTCGGCGGGGAGGGGGAGGATTTGAGGAGGCCGTAGGGAAGTCCTGGACCTTATACAATTGTACCATAAAATTTAAAATAACAAAACATTTTAAGACTAAATTAAATAAATAAATTAGAAAAAAAAGAAGTGGAATAGCCAATTTTGTGCCAAATGGGCACAAAACAGTGCACATTTGGGATGCCAGCACCACAGGCAGAGGATTGCCATGCAGTGTCACTGGAACAGCCTTTATTTTTTGAGCAATTTGAAGGGCAGACACACACACACACACTCACACACACACACACACTCACACACACATGGAGAGAGAGAAATCTTTTAATCAATGATTCACACTACAAGTACACACAACAGATGTGGCTGGGCAATGAAACCCAAAAGCCCAGAGCTTGATGTGGGCCTCTCACATAAGTGGCCCAGACTTTACACATGATCACTGCCACCCAGGGTCTGCATTAACAGGAAGCTAGAATGGGAGTAGAAACAGGACTTGCACCCATGGGACGTGAACCTCTCAACTGGTATCCTAAGTCAGTGTCAAATGCATGCTCCAAGGAGTTTCAAATTTTATTTTTTTGTAGACAAGTAGGAGAAGGGTGGTTAGAACTGACTGCAGATTTTCATTTGAAACCTATTTTAGATATTGGTCCTGTGATTCATTTAATAAAAAATACTAAGATATTGGAAAAAAATGTTTAAAAGAAAGCAGGAGAGAAGAAGGGGGACAGCAAAAAAAGAGGGGCAGAGAATAAAGTATGGGTATCTCACAACTATGTACATGAAATACATCAAATCTACTCTATATTAATTTTTTTTAAAGATTTATTTTTATTACAAAGTCAGATATACAGAGAGGAGGAGAGACAGAGAGGAAGATCTTCCATCCGATGTTTCACTCCCCAAGTGACCACAATGGCGGAACTGCACTGATCCGAAGTCGGGAACCTGGAACCTCCTCCGGGTCTCCCACGCGGGTGCAGTATCCCAATGCATTGGGCCGTCCTCGACTGCTTTCCCAGGCCACAAGCAGGGAGCTGGATGGGAAGTAGAGCTGCCAAGATTAGAACCAGCGCCCATATGGGATCCCAGGTCGTTCAAGGCGAGGACTTTAGCCGCTAGGCCATGCCACCGGGCCCTCTATGTAATTTTTAACAATCCTTTCTGATGGCCCAATTTTCATTCTTAAGGCCTATGTATGTATAAGTAAAGTATACAAATGTCTTTTACGGTCCCATATAAATCACACACTATCAAAGACTGATTTAGGTACTCAGAATTCAAGTTTTATTTTTCTCACCATCTTTTCATCATCTAAATCTATGGTCAAAAGTACCAGTTACAACGAATTTATTCTGCAGAATTGGTTCTCTTTTGCTTTCCAAGCAATGGACGGAATTTTTTTAAAAATATGGAACAAATTTAAAGACAAATAAAAAACATTTCAACAGTCCTAAAAATCCAAATTTCCCTAACTATAATTAAGATTCAGTAAAACAGAGCACTAAATCCTATGGCAAGAGCCCTGGCTACAGTGTGGCCCAGTTATGAAAAAAAATCATAACTATCAGGCTACTCAACTTTTTCACATTTAGTAAAGAGAAACCTCACCTTACTATCCCACATAATTCCAAAACTATTGCTATAATCAAATGAAATATATGTAAGAAAAAGTAAGTAATTACATTTGTGAAGTATTATAACCAGAGAGACAGAGACAGATTGATTCTAAAACATAAGGCAATATTATTCATTATTTAATAGAACAGATGGATTATTTTAATTTATACTTAAAGGATTTTTAATACTCTAATACCAACACATTATCTCAACTGTTCTCTGAACTTAAATGGGAATATTTAGCTATAAATGTCAATATTGTTACATTTTTATTATCCAGTTAGGATTTCTACATGGATAATAAAGTAGTCTACCCAAGAAAAAAATGATAGCAGTTAAATTAAATCTGATGAAATGGATAAAAATTTTTTCTTGACTGCTCTTTTAAAAAGCTATTAAGAAAGAGAAATTTAGGTAAATAAATTAAATAACTAATTAACTTACTATTACTGCCACATATTTTCTTTAGCAAAGTTCATTCTTTTCTAAGATTTCAGGTACTCAACATTTCTCATCCCATATCTAAAATCAGCCCCAACCTATTATATTTATATAAAACTTCAATTTTTATTAAATAGTTTTTCCCGGGTAAAACAAAGCTCACCAAATGTATAACAGAACTTTAAATTTTCATGTAAAAATAGAATTAACTGTAAGTTCATTCTGGAAAAAAAAAACAGGCATAGCTTTTTCATAATTGCTTTTTCATGATCTTTTATAAGGAAAATATCCATGAATCAAACTTTTTTGCACCAAAATAAATCTCTTCTAATTCTATTTTTCCACAAACTATTTGAAGTACTTACATAATTTTTTAAATCCACTTCAACCTGGTTTTTATAAAGAAACTGAGTATAATAAAGACTTTCTTTTCATTTAAAATCAAAACTTTGGCCTATTCCACAAATAAAGTCATTCTATAACTACTACATAAACAGATTAAACTGTTAAGTCACCATATCTTTAAACATGACAGTGGTCACACTCTGAAAAACACTTAAAATATACTCCATTTATCCACACTCTAGAAATAAGCATAATCCATGTCGCTTTCTTTGCCACTAAAATTTAAGTAATGAATGGCTTGGCTTCCAATGTTATTTTACCATTACATAGAAGAGCAAGCCGAATTACTTTGAAATTAATTAATTTAAGAAAAAGTGACTTCTTGGGGCCAGCATTCTGGCACAGCAGGCTATGCCACTGCCAGCATTTCCATCTCTGACCTGGTCAGACGGATAGTAGTCTGAATCCTGCTAACATACCTGGGAAAGCAGTGGAACTTGGTTCAAGACTAGGATCTCGGGCCCAGCGCGGTAACCTCGCACACACACCAGGATCCCAAATGGATGCTGGGTCATGTCCTGGCAGCTCCGCTTCATGTCCAGGTCCCTGCTTGTGGCCTAGGAGAGCAATCAAAGATGGCCCAAAGCCTTGGCACCCTGTACTCACGTGGGAGACCCAAAAGCGGCTCCTGGTTCCTGGCTTTGGATAGGCTAAGCTCAGATCATTGTGCCCACATGGGGCATGAAACAGAGGATGGAAGATCTTCCTCTCTGGCTCTCCTTCTCTCTGTATATATTGAGAAAAAAAAAAGCACTAGGGTCTCTGCCACCTTGGTGGGAGAAGCGTATGGAACTTCAACCCCTAGCTCTGAGCTTGCCCAGCTGCAGAACGTGCAGCCAGCTGGGACGTGAACTAGCAGATGGAAGATGGATCTCTCTTCCTGCTCCTGCCAGCCAACTCTGCCTTTTAAATAATCCATTTTTTATTTAATTATGATAAAAAAAGAATTATACATTTCAATGACTTCGGTCTTTCAATCATCTTAAAGCCACTTTTATATATATTAAATATATACATATATATTTATATATACTAAATATATATATATATATATATATAAAACAAAGAAATTGTGCCTCTAAGTAATATTCCCAACAGGATTCTGAGAAATTGCCTACACAATATGTTTAAAGTTTTCAGCACAGACATTTGGTATTTGAGAAGCCCACGCCCTGTAAAGGAGTTCCTGGGTTCCAATTCTGCCTCCATTCTCAACTCCAGCTTTCTGCTAACAGTCCCCCTAGGAAGCAGCAAGTGATAGTTCCCTTACTTGGGTTACTCCCGCCCATGCGAGAGCTGGATTAAGTACCAGGTTCTTGGCTTTAGCCAAGTCCACTTTTGCTGTGGGTGGCTAAAAAAAAAAGGTACATGGGATCTCTCTCTCTCTCTCTCTCTCTCTCTCTCTCTCTCTCTCTCTCTCTCCATCCCTCCCTCGCTCTCTCTTCATTTAAATAAATAGAATCATTTCTTTAAGCTCTTAAATTATTTCAGAGTATTTCAGGTTACTTCCCCTAACCTAAGGCTCAAGGTAGTAAGAATAACTGCAATGAAGTTTAATACACACACAATGTTGTTTTTTCTTCAATCTCTACCAATTTACCTCCCTCTGTGAGAAGCTATACAGAGTAAGCCAGATAATAACTGTAGCATAGAAGGGTGAAACATACTATTCCACTGCCTTTACTTCAACCTACAATACGCGTCTTTACTCCTGAGTCATAGTAGGAGTTCCAGGCCCAGCATGGTAGCCTAACAGCTAAAGTCCTCAATTTGAACGCACCAGGATCCCTTACAGATGCCAGTTCTAACCCCAGTCACAATGTTTCCAATCCAGCTCCCTGTTTGTGGCCTGGGAACGCAGCAGAGCCCAAAGCCTTGGAAAACTGCAACCACCTGGAAGACCCTAAAGAGGCTCCTGTCTCCTGGCTTTGGATCAGCTCAGCTGCAGTCATTGTAGTCACTTGGGGAGTGAACCAGCAGTCAGAAGGTCTTCCTCTCTGTCTCTCCTCCTCTCTGTATATCTGACGTTCCAAAAAAAACCCAAAATCCTTAAAAAATATAGGAGTCCCACTTATATTTTTAATTATACTTTTACATTACATTTCTGTTTTTACTTCTTTTTCCTCTATTTTTCATGTCATGAAACATATATCAGAAAGTTAAGCCTGTAATGGTGAAATGGTGATTATGTTATTATAATAACTTGGGGACAAATAATAAGAGGGGGATACAGAAAGGAAACAGGGGTGGGAGAGGGGGAGAGAGGATCCCCTATGCTCCTAAATCTGTATCATGAAAAGTAAAAAATCTATTCATTTTATATAATTTAAAAAATAAGTCTTTAACAATCAAGCAATCTTTGATGAAAGATAAGAAAAATAGAATGAAGCTCCTTTGTACCATATAACATTCCCTAAGCCTACTTCTCTTCGTCTTTCCCGGGTAACTTCTTGCTTTCTATCATGCCTATCACTGTGTCAGCATCATCTACATGCAATTGTTTTTACAGAATTAAACTTTATAAGCCCACAGGCTGTGTCTGTTTTCATCTTCTGCACAGCATCTACTAAAGTAATCCACATAACGTAATCATTAAAACGCTACACATTGCTAAAGAATAATTAATAAATATTTAGTAAAATGAATTAAACAGAACAACATACATCGCCATACCTTTTTTGTGCACGGCTATAATATTTCGCTATCGAACAACTGTGTAATTTTTTTATAAAAAATTGAAACAACTGAAAATCTGGATTTTAATATAAACAATTGAATGAATTTTAAAATATCAGATGTATAAAAATATATATCATATGAAACTGGCTTGGGAAAATATATCTTTTATCAACACAACTCCCTATAAACTCTACAATGATGATTTATTCTCATTTTTTTGTTTCACTACATTAGATGTTATTTTTCTATATTCCCTAGGCAGCAACAAATAACACCATGCATGAGAACTGATACAATTACATGCCAGAAAAGACAGACCAGCACCCTCACACTCTACAGTCTCCTCTGTGGCTCCTTCATATCCCATATGTTGCTAATAAAATTGTTTTAATCATACCTATGAGATAGTTTTACTGACAGATGATCAGAATACTTGACTCTTCATAAGGCATACTGCACCATCAGAACTGTACAAAGTAAATTTCAACACTGAGGCAAATGGAAATCTACATGTCATGTACACATTTTCTGTAGTATGTGTGTGTCTCTGTGTGCATACATGAATATGCACATACACAAATTTTGGGCCACTGAAAATTTGCATTAAAACCAAACAATTCTACTACCTGAATCTTTAAACTTCAAAAAAATATACATATCTCGGCCTGGCGGCGTGGACTAGCAGCTAAAGTCCTCGCCTTGAAAGCCCCAGGATCCCATATGGGCGCCGGTTCTAATCCCGGCAGCTCTACTTCTCATCCAGTTCCCTGTTTGTGGCCTGGGAAAGCAGTCAAGGACGGCCCAATGCTTTGGGACCCTGCACCCACGTGGGAGACCCGGAAGAGGTTCCTGGTTCCCGGCATCGGATCGGCACGCAGCACCGGCCCGTTGCGGCTCACTTGGGGAGTGAATGGAAGATCTTCCTCTCTGTCTCTCCTCCTCTCTGTATATCTGACTTTCTAATAAAAATAAATCTTAAAAAAAAAAACACATATATTTCTTTTCATTGGAAAAGTAGAGTTACAGAGACAAGGAGACAAAAATTTTCCATCAACTGTTCACTCAGCAAATGACCACAAATGGCCAGAGCTGAACCAATCTGTGGAGCGGTCGGGACACAAACCAGTACCCATATGAGACCCAACACTTGCAAGGGAAGGATTTAGCCAATTGAGCCATTGTGCTGGGCCTTTAAATCTTTTTTTTTTAAAGTAATTACATCGCATTATGTGACACAGTTTCATAGGTTCTGGGATTCCCCCATACCCTCCTCGTGCCCTCCCCCCATGGTGGATTCCTCCACC
This sequence comes from Ochotona princeps, assembly GCF_030435755.1. NCBI lineage: Eukaryota > Metazoa > Chordata > Mammalia > Lagomorpha > Ochotonidae > Ochotona > Ochotona princeps. The sequence goes on from NC_080836.1 coordinate 28,306,527, forward strand.
GAGTTGCAGTATTACAGTTCAAATGACAGGACACAAAGATTAGTTAATCCTCACTAGGGTATGGAAGATTTCTCTGCACACCCCTGCTAAAACTGTTCTGTGACTCAACTGTTGACAAAGGCCTTGTTAGATTTATAAGCCAGCTTAGACTATCCTAAAATCGATCAAGTACAGCAAAATTACGCATCAACACAATAAACTGCTAAATACTAAAATGAAAACAGACACGAGACAGCTGAATAGTACCCTTCAGCCACTTTAAGGCATAAAGCAGCCGGTTCTGTGTACAAACAAAAGTTGAAGGGTCAATGAAGTAGTCACAAGATGTGGTTAAGAACTTGCACTGTTATAACGTATTGATTACTCAGTACCATGTCAATTAATTCCATAATGTTGTAAACTGTTGTTGATGTTCTGCTGGGGCTTCCAACTGAATGGGATGATATTCTGCCAACTCTACCTTCAGACCAGAGAAGGTCTCCCCAAGAAACTTTTGAAATTATTTGGGCCTTTAAATCTTTAAAGTTTAAAATACCCATATTAGCCATAAAAAGCCACAACATATGAGGCAGACATTGTGGCCCAGCATGTTAAACCACAGCTTGGGATGTCGACATCCCACATACAAGAGCTAGTTTGAATCCCAACAACTGCACCTCAAGTACATCTTCCATTTAGTACATCTTGGGAGAAAGCAAACGTTGTCTCAAGTATGGTTCAAGCCTGTACCATCCAACCATCCACAAGGGAAACTTGGATGGAGTTCAGGCTTCTGGCTTTGGACTGGCTCAGCCTTGTGTTTCAACCATCTGGGAAGCTGAACCAGCCAATGGAAGACTGGAAGCTCGCTCTCTCTCTCTCTCTCTCTCTCTCTCTCTCTCTCTCTCTCGTAGATGAGAATTAATAAACATTTTTTTTAAAAACATATAGTTCTGGTACCTAACAATATAAATTTTAAAAAACAGTAAGCTGCTAATTAGCTTATTATATTGTTAGTGTTAACAATATAAAATCAATTCAATTCAAAGATATCTTGGAAAATTTGACAGCAAGAATTCCTAATAATAATTCTGGGAAGAAACAAAATGGTTGGCAAAAAAGCTACAAAAAATCCTAAAAGTACTGATAATAATGGAAGTGCTCCAGCAGATTAAGAAAAAAAATTGCATTCTCAATTTTTTTACAGAAAATTTCTCTAGGGGACCGCTCCCTAAGATGTTATTTCAACATGACCTCAATTAGTAAATCCTGAAGGAATAAGACTCCTTTAACAACAAGTCAGCTTAAATACAAAAGGAGAAAGAGGAATTCCAGTCTTCTCTGAGTTATGATGGTCACAAATAAAAAACAAGAGGCAGGGATGTCAGTTCAAGCACAAATATTTTATTAGATAACCTAACCATGACCCTGGGGCTCTCACTGCCCAATGAACACCCCACCAGAGAGACAGAAAAGGGCAGAATCTGAAAGGGGTTGGAGGAATAATTCAAAGGCTTCCTCTTCTAGGGAATAAATTTATGATCAAGTCTAGAATGCACAACCTTTCTAGAACGTAATACTTGTGCCTCTAAGCATGAATTTCTGACAAAGACATAATTTTTTTAAATATAGCTGTATATTGTTGGAGGAATTACTACAGCTGAAATCAGAATTCCATAGCTGACAGGGATGTGAGAGACACTCATCAAGTGCCGAAAAGCTTCATGTAACATCCTTATTAGGTAGACATTGGCCCAAAATCATATTGTGCCATAATAAGAGATATATATTTGGTCTCTGGCCATGGTTCCTGACATCCAGTTTCTAAAGACACCTACAATTTCCCAGGCAGTCAAGGCACTAAGTTAATCATTTGATTTGATTTTTGGTTTTTGACCTTCAGTTCTTCACAGAGCCTAAGAACTTTGAAATTCCATGACAGGAGTATCTGATATAGTTCCTACATACCTTGTAATTTCGTGGGTGACAGTAGTACTTTCTGTTCTAAATAGGTAATACCTGTTGAAGCCCTGGACCACCTAAAGATGAGTTGTGTGCCATCACAATCACATCATGTAATTAGAGTGCTGGAACTTGCAGCCCCACTCTTGTTGGGTGGGGCAGAAAATCGTGTTGCTCACTAATCAGTCATGCCTACATAGTAAAGCCTCCATAGAAACCCAAAAGGACAAGGTTCCAGAAGCTTCCTGAGTCCTAAATGTGTGGAGATGCTGGGAACATGACACGCTCACAGAAAGCATGGAAGTTCCAGCTCCCCACACTCTCCTCTATCCACCTCCTTGATCAGGTTCCTTATTGCATTCATTGTAATATCTCTGGGGGGGAAAAAAAAAACCTAGCTAACTTAGGGGAATGATTCCTGGAGTCTATAAGCTATCCTAGCAAATTAATCAACTAATGAGGGGATAGCCCAATGTATAACTGGCTGATCAAAAGCACAAGCCACACCCAGGTGGTTTACAACTGGTATATGACGTAGGGAGGAAGAAGTGTGTGGAACAAAGTCCTCAACTTGTCGATCCAACACTATATCCAGGTCGGCAGCAAGACAAGTTAAATTACAAGCCAACCAACTGGTGTTCATCAAAGAATCTAACATTCAATGTGCAGCTGGGTCACATCTGAGATATGAAAATGAAGGGGAAAATGTTTGTTTTGTTTTTTTTCCATTGTGTCTATTCTATTCGGGAAAATTCAGCATGATGAAGAGCCTAAAATTTCACCTTTAGCCCATTCCTTTAAGACTTACGTGAATGCTAGTGTGCTATTTCCGCCCAAGCCAGGATCACATCCTGTAGTCCACTAGTTCCAACTGCTTGCACAACTTTCATAAAAAGTCACCACTTGAAATTCAGAGAAAAGCATGGGGTTATCATCGTATGGTTATCAAACGCTTCAAGTAGTCACTGCTATGAAATACAGCATGCAGCACATCTAGTACTTCTTAAATCAGAAAAATTCTAGTACGAAATAAGGCACACAATACAATCTTATGCTGTCCAATTCAGTATCCACTGGATTCATAGTCACTGAGCTCATTAACTGTGTTTATTGCTCACATATCCAAATAATCTTCTGTATATTTGGGTTAAATAAAACAGGTCACTAAAATTTATAATACTCCTCATTTGTTTTTTGTCTTTTTAAAGTGTGGATGTTAAGGGCTGATATGGTGGCACAGCAAGCTAATCCTCCAACTGCAGCACCAGCATCCTTTATGGGCACTGGCCCATAACTGGCTCCCAGCCTATGACCTAAGAAAATAGTGGAAGATGACCCAAATCCTTTGGCCCCCACAGTCACATGGGTGACCCTGGATAAGCTCCTGGCTCCTGACTTTGGATTAGCTCAGCTCCAGCTGTTGCAACACTCTTTTCCTTCTCTCTTTCTCTCTCTCTCTTTATCTTGCTCCTCTTTCCCTTTATAAAACCACCTCTCGAATAAAAACAAATAAATTTTTTTTAATGCAGACATCAGAAAAGCTAAACATGCATTTGCATTTTGCCTCATATTTGTATTGACCAGTACTGATTTGGATAAGAATTAAAATAGGGACTAACCTTCAAACTACACCTTACACTTTAAGGATCACTTTATCCTCTTCCCGATAACACCTCAGCTCCACTCCACCATAAGCATGCTCAAAGTAATTAAAGTTATTTACCTGACAAAATTTTTGTGAAAGACCAGGTTTTAGGACATCAGCTCAACAGGCATCAGGTAAACAAGCATAACTGCTTTGTGCATCTGTATCCAAGGTCACAACTGCAAGACCATAAGGTTAACTAAGGGAAAGTGACTTGCATTGTAAATAATACATGCTTATGTAAATGAAGTAAGTGCAGGGCACATGTAGAGTTTTACAATGAAAGTAGGATTCATCCACAATTTTTTTTAAGTTCAAAATTTACCTCTTCTCAATATGACTGGACTAACATTTTTTCCTTTGCCCTTTTATAACTACCATCGCTTCTAATATGCTGCAAAGGCTTTTCCTTTCTAGAAACTATCATGGAGTCAGAAGATTTGTCCTTAGGGACTACTGCCTCACCCCTTTCTAGCCTGTCACACGACACAACAGTGGCTTGAAAGATGAAGGATACCTTTCCTTACACTCCATGACAATTTGTTATGTGAATTTGGCCTAGGTTTCCCAAGCAGAAACACTCCCAGGAGACCAGAAGTAACAAAGAAACAAGGAAAGAGAGCTAAGCACAGGTGTATCAAGCAGTGACTATGGGCAGAGAAGTTATTCTTCTACAGCCAGTAGCAGATGAGACTACTCATTCAGTAGCTTCCAATTCAAACAGGACATCAAGGTTCTGAGACTAGAGATGATCATGGCTCTGTTGGCAAGTCAACAGAAAAATGTGGTTGTAGGAGCTGGATCCTGGATGCTCAGTCTACAGTATTCTTTCTGCTTTCTTAAAGCTCCTGGGAATTATTACTCTGAATAAAGACCCTTCTGCTTCATGCAGTTCTAATCTCTCTCTTCTCGACTACCAAAAGCCATTTGCAATATATGTGTCAAGCATTCGGAAATAACTTTTCAAAACTAAGGCTTAAAAATACACGGGACCCCAAGCATGGAAGCTGAAGTCCTTGCCTTGCATACGCTGGGATCCCATATGGACACTGGTTCATGTCCCAGTTGCTCTACTTCCCTTCAAGCTCCCTGCTTGTGACTTGGAAAGGCAGTTGAGGATGGCCCAAAGCCTTGAGACCGTGCATCCATGTGGGAGACCCGGAAGAGGCTCCTGGCTCCTGGCTCCTGGCTTCAGATTAGCTCTGCTGGCTGGTGCAGCCACTTGGGGAGAGAACAAACCGATGAAAGATTTTTTTTCTCTGTCTCTCCTCCTCTCTGTCAATCCAACTTTCCAATAAAAAATAAATCTTAAAAAATATATACCTATGGTTGCTCAATAATTCAGATGTACTTCACAGAACAATGGTTAAAATGGAAAATTTTGCTATATATACCTAATACAAAAAATAATTTTCAAAAAATCTATAAACAAAACCCTTGCAATATTAAACCCAAACAAGCCTGTTTTGCTAAGTTCATTCTTTTTCCAATACAACGAAGTAAGCCTGTTGTCCTCTGGTTCTTGGCCTCCAAGTATAAAAAAGTACAAGAAGCTGCAACATATTCCTCGAGATAAGCAGACACTGGAATTCCGAATGAGGAAAGAGAAGGAAAGGGCAAGGTAAAAACTGCCATGTCTACTGTAAGCCAAATGTTCTTCATATATTCTCATTTAATCCGCACACTAATTCTCCTATATAGATGTTATACTCGTTTTACTGATGAGAAAACAGAGGAAGAAAATCTGAGCAATTTGCCCAAGGTGCATAACTTGTGACTTGGAGTAATGACAGATCAAAATCTGTCTGACTCCAAAGCCCTGGCTCTTTCTACACCACATTTCTTACAATGCTCAGCAGGCAAGGGCTAATTAAATTATCCACCATGATGGAATCATTGCAGAACCAGAAAAACAATTCCGAAGAACTGTCACCTGCACCATTAATACACTATGCCCTATAGGGCCAAGTGTGATGCTCAAATACAGAAATAACTCAATGATGATTATAATGATAACAGCATCCAGCTACCATTTACTGAATACCTATTACATTTCAAGTGCTTCATATTCATCTGATCTTCAAGTGCTGCATCTATTCTTCTGGAGATCCCAGTAAGAAACACACAGTAAGAACTGCCTTTATGGGCCCAGCATGAGAGCACAGCAGCTCAAGTCCTCGCCTTGCATGCGTCCAGGCTCCCATATGGGCATCGGTTCTAATCCCTGCGGCCCTGCTTCCCATCCAGCTCCCTGCTTGTGGCCTGGGAAAGGAGTTGAGGACAGCCCAACGCCTTAGGATCCTGCACCCACGTGGGAGACCCGGAAGAAGCTCCTGGCTCCTGGCTTTGGATTGGCTCAGCTCCAGCCATTGCGGCTGCTTGGCGAATGAACCATCAGATGGAAGATCCTCCTCTCTGTCTCTCCTCCTCTCTGTATATCTGCCTTTCCAATAAAAAAAGAAAATAAATCTTTAGAAAAACTGCCTTCATTTCACAACAGAACAATATAAGACGCAGAAAGACTAAGAGTTGCCAGTAGCTGGTGAGGTGAAGCAGCTAGCTACGCTGCCACCTATGATCCCAGCATCCCAGACCTTAGTACTGGTTCCGGCTCCAGCTGTTCTGCTTCTGATCCAGCTTCCTGCTAACACACCTGGAAGGGCAGTGAATGATGGTCAAAATACTTGGGAGCCTCTTTTACCAAGGGGGAGATCCAGATGGAGTTCCTTGCTCCTGGTTTTGTCCTGGACCAGAACTCTGGGAAGTGAACCTTCTTCCCTCTTTTCCTCTCTCTCTCTCTTGCTCTGCCTTTAAATGAACAAATAACTCTTACCAAGAGAGAGAAAGAGAGAACTTTTTTAAAGCTTGCTGCTGACAATTCAAGTTTAAAGCCAGAATTTGACCTCAATATTCTATGATACTCAAGCATGTGGACAGGGACCATACCTTCTATATCCTGTTACACTCTACAGGGTTCAACAAGGGTAAATATTCAACAAACCAGTGGCTTTCTTTTAAAATTAAGGACCAGATGCACACTAAAATAGTAACATTAACTTCAGGAGTCCAAGACAAACACAGAATGAAAAGATACGAAGGTTAGACCTCTCTCTTTCCTCATCTTATTTTGGCCCAGCCCACCACTTACCTCATCTCCCCACCTGGAAGAAGGGAGGACCTAAAGACAAAGACTGTTTCTCCAGGAGCCTTAGCACCATGTTAGAAACACAATGCATCACAGTGATGCAATACAACAAGGAAATGTATCACAGTCTAACGTAACTGTTCCAGATCACCCAGAGTGTGTGTAAAAATGAGTCTGAGGGTGGGCATTTGAGGTTAATATGCTGCTTGGGAATGCCACATTCCATATCAGGAGTCCCTGGGCTCTAGCTCCAGCTCCACTTCAGAACTACCTGGATTGAATCCTGGGCTCCTGGCTTCAACAATGGCCCTGCTCCGACCATTGCAGTCATGTGTGAGTTGAACCAGTGAATATCAGAGGTGTGTGTGTGTGTATACATTCATTTAAAATGAATAAATAAAATTCAAACAGATTCCCAAGCATCACCCTTCACAAATTCAGACTCAGCAGGTTTGGAGTTAGATGTGAGAAAGTGCAATTCTAACAAACTCCTAGTTTGTTTGTAAAATGAACTACATTAGTTTCAATTATTATCAGCCTAAAAGCTGACACCTTTTAAAACATTTATTTGATTTGAGAAGCTGATTTAAAGAGAAAGAAAGAGAGGAATACAGATTTTACATAAACTAGTCCAATCCCCAAATGGCAGCAATTTCCAACACTGGGCTAGCCTAAAACCCCAAATCAGAGACTTGCTTCTGGCTTTCCTCCCATGGATAAAGGAATCTAAGAACTCAAACCATCTGTCACTGTTTTTCTACGACATATTATCAGAGGGACAAATCAGAAGTGGAACAGCTAGGACTTGAACTGGTACCAATATGGGATGTAGGTGCCAATGCAAACAGCAACACCAGAGCATCAGTGCCATTCTAAAAGTTCTTGAAGACTGGACAAATAACCACACTATTTCCATTTCCACACACCATTTCAGGTGCATCCTATTTTTATTCAGAGGCAAAGACAATTTCCCCTTCAGGTTAAACTAAACAAGCATTTTTTTAAAAGATTTATTTATTTATTTATTTATTTATTTGAAAGGTAGGAGTTACAGAGACAGGAAAATAGAGAGACTGAGAGGGATCTCCAGTCTTTAGGCTCACTTCCCAAATGGCCAGTGCAAGCTGGGCTAGGCAGGCTGAAGGCAAGAACTTGGAACTCCATCCTGGTCTTCCACTTAGGTAGCAAGAGGCATCTACTGCTGCCTTTCTGGATCCATTAGCACGAAGGGATCTCAGTTGAAAGCAGAGTAGCAGGACTCCAACTGCTACTGCAATATGAATGCAGGTGTAGCAGGTGATATCTTAAACCACTGTGCCAACAAGTTCAACCTGTAAGCAGATTTTTTTCTACCAAGAAATAAATACCTAAAGCAAGTGATACATGATTTCCAAAATAAGCAATAAAAACAGAAATATAGGGCCCTCCCACATCCTTCCTCTCAGCTTTATAACCCAGCCACCATACAATTAGGAAACCTAGGCCACATACAGGTGTTCTGACCAAGATCAAGCCACGACATAAACGTGTAAGCAAACACTGATGAATTTAGCTCCTCTAAGCTAACAAGTGTGACAAAGACAAACGTGAAAGAACCCTTCTAATGTGAAGACTCATGAAGAAAACATTGAGTGTCACTGCTTTATTCCACTAAGTCTTTCAGGAGGTTGGAAAGTAACAAGAAATAACCATGTCAGACATCTTAGGCTAAATTCCCATGAGATTAAAACATCTGGTGATAACTTCTATAGTAACTCTCTGCAATTAACTCTTTTTTAAAATAAGTTGAACTACAGTTCACAACTCCTCTAACTTCAGATTGGTCACTGGAGATCTGAGCTTTCATGACTGCTTCATTCTCCGTATAAAGTCAAACAACATGAAAGAAGGCATCGCTTCGAAGGTTAGTGTTGCATCCTTTCAGGAATAAGTTTCCAGCAAAGATACCAAGAAAGTCTACTCCGAAAGACAGTCATTGCATCTATGGTTTATACTCCCCCACCAAAAAAAGTTATGAAAGGTTATTATCAATTCCCATTACTTCAAGGGTACAATATTGTAACAAAGCACTTTAAAGGGTAAAGAATGCAGTACGTGGCTGTGATGTGGGGGTGAGGGGAACTGCCACCGATTTGAGTGGAGAAGAAAAGAAGAATGATACCACACTGCACTTCTGATACAGACCTCAACACTCTAAAGAGGTATGCACTGGCTTATGCCAACACATCGTTAACTAACTCTACTTTGATTAAGTTTTTGCAGCTTCAGATGTTATTTGTAATCAATTCAGCTGGAAAAAGTGACAAATTCTCCTTTTTCTTAGAAGTGTAACATAATGTCCCCATTTAGAAAACATTTCAATGATGAAGTTTGCATGAAGCCAACCAAATGCAAATGGAACAGAAACACTGAAATAGATTAACTCTGCAGATCTCAGACAAGGCATTTTGGATGCCTATAGCAAACATTACTTTAAAAGCAAACGGCAGTAATTTTTTAAAAATAAGGAAAAAAGAAAAAAATTAAACTGTAGATAGCAACATATACTTCAGTGTCTTTTCTGTCTTAACTAAGAGCTTATAAAGCACTATGGCACAATTTGTACACTGTGAGCTGCAACAGCAAAACTTACACAAATTTCTTATTCTCTGTTAATAATTTCAAACAGAAGATTATTTTTCACCATAGGCCTTAGCAACTTCTGAATGTAATTTTCTCTTTCCTTATAGGGCAATAACCTTCTTCTTTTCACTTTAAAAACAGACTTTATGACGCCTCTGTCTTATATCTGAATTGTCAACATCACCACTTTTGTGATTTTGTGATTTTTATTATTAAGTCAAATGAAGGTTACCTAAATATTAGCATTGGAATACTCAGTTTGATAACCAAAGGAGCAACGAAGTAATTCATGGGCATGTAATAAACACAGTCTTAGGATGCTGGACAAAGAAATAGCTTACATCCTGTGCAAAAACAGCAAGAGTGAGAGAATTCATCAAGATACAGTTCACAAGCCAAACTTACAAAATGTTTCTGGAAATTTCCATCTAATATTTTCACAATACATTTGATCTGGGAAATGAAAAACATGGAAAGCAGAAACATGGAAAAGAAGGGTAGGCTACTATATTTTCTTCACTTCTATAACCACAGCCTATAAAACAATATTTAGTATATGACAGCAGTCAGTAAAATTTGATTCAGTAAATCGCTCACAGTTAAGCCTTTGTACTTTTATCAACAGTCTTTTTAATGTCCTATTTTTTATAAGAAGTTTATTTGACCAACATGTCATTAGTAGCATTTATTTTAATAAAGTTTGTATTTTAGTTCAAAAGCTATTTCCTTAGATAACAGTTCCCTGAGCTCCTTGACCAGGTCAAATCCTAACATCCTTTCCCAGAATCATCACACTTTAACTTTTTCTTTTTTTTTTTTTTTACAATTCATCTAAAATTTATCCAGAACTCTATAATTCAAGTTCTCTAAAACATGAACTATATCTGGTTTTGCTCACCATTGTAGCCACACATTCACAGCTTTGTAAACAGCCTTAAAAACAGCAGATACCCAAACAGCATAATCACAAAAGCCATTTTTCCTCTAAGGACAGTTACAAAGCATAACAAATTCCAACTTCCATTTTCAATCTTGAAAACAACCGAAATCACCTCACTCAGAATGAGAAGTCTAGCAAAAGATGGTCCAGACAATAAAGTGAAATTAATAACAATGAGAATGAATTGGAAATGAATTAACTCCTGTGAGGAAAGTAAGTCTGGGATTACCTGAATAGTCCACAGAAATTCAAACCATGACTTCTATTTATTTAACCAGGATGGTAGCAGTTAGAGCCACGAATTAAAAGTCAAATGAAGCAATAAACAATTCTGGTATTACTAATATAGGTAACTTTTCAAGTATCAGAACACTATAGAATATAACCAGGTGCAAAGGAAACACTACAAGCACAAACCAGCACGACCATTAAGGACAAAAAGTAGCAGCTAAACTAACTTAGACTCTGGTTTATCAAATCAAGAATACAACACACCTCTCTGCACTTTTTCATGATATATAGCTACTGGGGTATACTTTGAGCCAAAAGATGATAATTATTTATGCCCCACCACTAGTGCTATGGTGGAGTCACTTTGAAAAAGTTTGGTAGTTTCTCAGAACATTAACACAAGAGCTAGTATGTCAACAACCAGGTCTTGGAAAAACAAAAAAAAAGGAAGCATACAGGTTCAAATAAGCATTTGATTTGAATTCTGGCTCTAAGAACTACTTGTCATGACACCTGAGGGAAAAAATCACTTAACTTGTGTGAACCTCTTTTTGTCTAAACTGAGAGTTTGAATATCTTGAAAATAAGAGTTGTCATAAAATACATCAGAAGACACTTTCAAGTCCTACATATAGAAGATGTACTATCACTTTCAAGAGATGTCTATTACCCAATTTAAAAAGAAAAAAACTAACCCTGGAAAACACTGCAATCCAGTCAAATTGCCTACTGCTCTGCCTCTGCTCCCATGCAGGAACCACTGAACACTCTTCATTTAGACACTGCTTTTAAGACTCCGCCTTTTTGCATCTTTAGCAAAGCCTCTTAAATGTCCTTGACCAAATCTCCCCTCATTTTTCTAGCACTTATTTATGGCCCAAGTCAAATATTGACATCATTTAAGAAATGCCTAATATGACAATTTTTTCCCACTGGGTTTTATATGTGCCCTTCTTCTCTATTTAATCCATTCATTGTTTCCTCATTATAATGCAAACTCTTTGATGGGTTGCAACTACACATTTTACCCACTATTACCCCTTGGTACTGCATACTACAATCAGAAACATTAATGAAAAATAATAGTGACACTTAGAATTCTGAGACTAATTTTAAATACTAGTTACAGGATTTATTCCCAAATAATTTATGTAGACTCCTATTCTATCTGTATCTTAATAACAGAAACTGAATAAAAATGTTTAATAATTCGGGACATGTCTGAAGGGAGATATGACTTATCTAAACTTTGCAATAGAGAAATTGAAATACAAAGAAGAAATAAAACTCCTACAGTGATTAATGACAAACGATTTTAATAACACTTAAATCCTATCAATTCAAAAGGATAAACTTTGTCATTTTATTTCATCTTAAAAGGTAATTTTTGACAAATTAAGGGGAAAATTCCAGGCAGAAATGCTCAAACATAATGAATGATCATACATATGTTAAAATGCAGCACAAAGCTATAGACCAAAGAAGTTCCTGAAGGACTTATAGAAATTAATCAGAATTAATTATTTATGCCAGACAGGAATACCACAGCGAGCGTAATTTTTGAATGGTGAACTGGAAAAAGAAGATGCAAACAACACATATGCAAAAGGAAAGATCAAATAGTCAACTTCAATGTTAAAGCACAAAGTCACATTCTGATTAAGAAAAAATTACCACATTATAGCGCTTTTTTGGCCATATATCTACTCCCAGAACACAAAAGAAAAACTACAGACATGCACGTAGACCCAACCAAGCACCAAGTGAGGGAATGGTTGCAAACATTCTGCAGTGGAAAGCACCTGCCTCCAATTTGTTGGAATACAATGTAGACAGTACCCACATCCTTAGAAAAGATGTAAAACTACACTACTGTACTGGCGTGTGTACATGTATATGCTCACGATCCCATGACTAAAAGACAAAGAGAAGTCTTAAACTCAGGCAGGACAAACCTCAATAACAAGATCACACTTACGACCCAGCCTTGCTAAGGCTCTTTAGGTAAGGAAATAGCTGAACATGACTCTCAATATTTTTAAGTTTTCCCTGTGTCCAACAAACTGGGCTAAAATCCTAAAGCTGTTTGGAACGAAACACAGTGCTTCCAAGGGCTATTCTCTCTCCAAGGGCTGATTTTTTTTGTTTCTGTTTAGCATAGTAACCAATCCAGTGATTTAATGTTTTAAAATACATAATAGAGATATTTAAGCTGCGAGAAGAGTACAAATATTTACTCTTCTATGTATAATACAAGAAAGATTACTTGCAGACAAAGTGAACTGAATATATTTCTTTTGGCTTTTTAACCCTCAAAGGTATTTAAGTTAACAATTAAGGAAGATCCACCTACTACCAAGTCCAACTACCATGGTTCAATCTCTTGCACTGCAAGACACAATACTGCTGTTTTGCATCAAGAACCTTTCAGTCAGGCTAATGAACTATAGACTTTCACCAGAGAAATATTTCCATCTAAGATTTTACATGCCAGCGGAAAGGTGGGTTTTGTTTTGTTTTGTTTTGTTTTGTTTTGTTTTGAAGAATTTTTCTATTTACCTGAGGGACAGACAGATAGAAAAGGAGAGGTCCCATGCAGATACCAACAATGGACCCTGGCTGTTGCCAAACCAGAAGCCAGAAATTCAATCTATATCTTGCACATGAGCCAGGAACAGGAAACCAACTGCTTGAGCCATGTTCAACATCTCCTAGATCCCACCTTCACAAAACCTTCAATAAGCTTCAATCTGCAGCTGTAACTGGTGTCCAGAGTCAAGCAGTCCAATTTCAGATGAGGGTTTACCAACAATCATCGTAAGAAGAAGGCCCGTGAAAGCAGTAGAAGATGGTCCAAGTCTTTAGATCCCTTACACCCAACGACAGACTGACATGAAGCTCTGGGCTTCCATCTAGAACAGTCCCAGCTGCTATGATCTTTGTGGAGTGAAGAAGCAGCAGATGGAAGATGTCTGTCTCTCCCTCTCCCTCTTTCTGTACTTCTGTAAATAAATTAAAAATCTTTTAAAAATAAGAATTAGGGCCCAGCATGGTAGCCTAGCAGCTAAAGTCCTCGCCTTGCATGAACCAGGATCCCATATGGGCACAGTGGTCTGGTTCCGACCCAGCTCCCTGCCTGTGGCCTGAGAAAGCATCAGAGGATGGCCCAAAACCTTGGGACCCTGCATCCAGGTGGGAGATCCAGAAGTTTCTGGTCCTGGCTTCAAATCAGCTCAGCTCCAGCATTGCAGCCATTAGGGAGCGAATCAGTGGTTGGAAGATCTTTTGCTCTGTCTCCCCTCCTCTCTGTATATCTGGCTTTACAATACAAATAAATAAATCTTTTTAAAATTAAGAATTAAGCTCTGAATACTGATGTCATTGAAATCCTCATCCTGGGCCCAGCAGCGTGGCCTAGCAGCTAAAGTCCTCGCCTTGAACGCAACAGGATCCCATATGGGCCCAGTTCTAATCCCGGCAGCTCCACTTCCCATCCAGCTCCTTGCTTGTGGCCTGGGAAAGCAGTCGAGGACGGCCCAGAGCACTGGGACCCTGCACCCACGTGGGAGACCCGGAAGAGGTTCCTGGTTCCCGACTTCAGATCGGCACAGCACCAGCCACTGAGGTCACTTGGGGAGTGAATCATCAGACAGAAGATCTTCCTCTCTGTCTCTTCTCCTCTCTGTATATCTGACTTTGTAATAAAAATAAATAAATAAATAAATAAATAAACTACCTCTTTAAGGAATGTACACTTGAAAGAAAAGGAAATCCTCATCCTGCAGGTGTTAACTCTCAAGAACTCTCAACATTCCAATTCCTCCCCCCCACTCTTCACCCCCACTACCCCGCCTGTGCACTCTGCTGCCTCATGCCCGAAGACTCTGCCATGCCACTCCTATGGACAAGGTCTTTACTGGGCATAAGATATTAACTTTATAAGAAGTCTTCCCTGCCTGACCCAATGCTCTTCTATTAGAATCGAATTCCATTTCTACAGAACAAAGATGCCATATTTTCACTCAGCACTGTGTATTTGCACTTGTCCCCGTGCCTGGCAGGTTGTTCAAGCTCACCAACTATCTGCTGAAGCGGTGGAAAAATATTACATTCTCTACGAACCCAGCTTTTTCAAAAATTATGTTCCAAAACTGAACACAAGTCAACTTGACAAACAATAGCCATCAAATTGCTTTATCATAAGTGTTTATCTCCTGAGATGCTAAGGAATATGAAAAAAATAGCTAGCTCCCAAGGCAATATCTTCATACCTGTTTTATTATGAAAATACAGCACATTTTTAATAACTTTTAGTTTCATAACACACAAAACAAATTTATTTCTCAAAACTCTTTCTGGATTCTGACAAGCCAAATGATTCTCAAGTCAAATGGTGGGTTATTAAACTGAAATAATATATTGTGTGAATGTGAAATCTAATGAGGACATTTAAGTAATAAAGAACTATTGAGAGCCTCAGGACAGATGGACAAGCATCAGGTCAATAAAAAACTTCCAAATGTGTGTTTGAGGAAAAGACATGAAAAGGCCCAAGAAGGAATAATATGTGTTCCTAAGAAACAGTAAGACTGATAAGTGGAATGTCTCTCTTAGAAAGGCCAAGGAAAATTATTTCAACTGTCAGTGCAATTATTTTGGTGAATATTGACTTTATAAAACCTTTACGCAAATGGTTCATCCCCAACACACTGCCCAAAAAACTGTGTTTATAATTATCTATGTAGTCAAATGCAAGTAACTTCTCAAAGGTATGAGGTGTTTTTATACTGCAGTTTCCAGGCCAGCACCATGCATAGCACATAATGCTGCTATGATGCTGACATCCCACTTGGATGCCAGTTCACCATATGGCTGCTGCACTTCTAATTCAGCTTCCTGTTAATGTGCCTGAGAAAGCACTGGAAGATAGAGCTAGTGCTTAGGCCCCTCCTCCCCATATGGGAGGCCCAGAAGAAGGGCCTGGCTTAGGCTTTCTCTTTCTGTCTCTCCTCTCTAATTCTGGGCTTTCTATTAAATCAATTAATATTAAAATATAAATAATATTAAAATAATATATATATGTAATGATTTCAACATTTCTATAGGTTTGATATTCTTCAAAATAACAAAGACTGGACTCCAATAATTTGGCACCAAATCCATATATTCTTCACTCAACTGGGACTTTCCTCATGGCAGCTATTGCAAGGAAGAAAACTCGATTCTCCTCTTCTCTTCAAAAACAAGTTTCTTGGGGCCCAGCAGCATGGCCTAGCGGCTAAAGTCCTCGCCTTGAAAGCCCCGGGATCCCATATGGGCGCCGGTTCTAATCCCGGCAGCTCCACTTTCCATCCAGCTCGCTTTGGGACCCTGCACCTGCGTGGGAGACCCGGAAGAGATTCCTGGTTCCCGGCTTTGGATCGGCACAGCACCGGCCGTTGAGGCTCACTTGGGGAGTGAATCATCGGATGGAAGATCTTCGTCTGTCTCTCCTCCTCTCTGTATATCTGACTTCGCAATAAAAATAAATAAGTCAGATATACAGAGAGGAGGAGAGACAGAGAGGAAGATCCAATGATTCACCCCCCAAGTGAGCCGCAACGGCCAGTGCTGCGCGCCGATCCGACACCGGGAACCAGGAACCTCTTCCCGGTCTCCCACGCGGGTGCAGGGTCCCAAAGCATTGGGCCGTCCTCGACTGCTTTCCCAGGCCACAAGCAAGGAGCTGGATGGGAAGTGGAGCTGCCGGGATTAGAACCGGCGCCCATATGGGATCCCGGGGCTTTCAAGGCGAGGACTTTAGCCACTAGGCCATGCCGCCGGGCCCAAAAAAAATAAATATATCTTTAAAAAAAAAAAAAAGAATAAGTTTCTTTTCTTTCCTGAGTTTTTGAAGCCCACCAAATTCAAGGTCCAGGCAGGGAAGAGAGGTCAAACACCTGGAACACCAAAGTGGCGTAGAGGTGCAGATTTGGCAACTATTCAAAAGTGATTACTTGTTTCTTGGGGGGATTATGTGATGTTCTACAAGGGTATGACCCTCCATTCTATACATCTCCTGCCAGGGGCACTGCTCTCCCTCAGCTAAACAGTTCCTTCCTAATGCCTGCTTAATCTCTGATTCATAAAAAATACATTTCACGGCCCCTTGCTGCCAGGAGTCTCTTGTCCTGGTGTAAAACTTTCTGAGATGGGATCCCTTTCCAAGTGACACCAAGTTCATATGTACATTGACAGTAAGGAGTGCAATGATTTCTCAAATGCATTGCCTCAGTCACAGAATCGATCACCTTTCCAAGGCAATAATTGAGTATCAGTCTCTTGACCCCAGCTGCAGAACCAATACACTCCCGCTGAAATTTCTGACTAGGCTTGACCAAAGACCCAGACACCCCTAACTTGTAGGAAGCAGAGGGCATAGATGTCTTCTATGTGAATGAAGGAAAGCAAAAGTCACAAAACCATCTTTCCTTAATTCTGTATATAGTCTGGCACTTCCTAGGACACAGAGCATCTGCTGAAAACTGATGCATCAATTAAAAGCTCCAATTTATCAACCTGTTATCCTAAGGAGTCTATTGTTGGAATAGTCTATCTATATATGTATCTCAGAAACCGATGTGAGAACTAATACTTCCCACATGCAAAGCTTATACAACAGCACACAGTAAACTCTTACTTATAATAACACTGGGTTTTCTTCTTTAAAATTGTATAAGCAACCACCAGGCATTTATCTTAGCTGTTAAAATGCCTGTGTGCCATATCTGAATGCCTTGATTCAACAACCTACCTCCAGACTTCAGGCGCCAGCTCCCTGCTAAAGTAGACCCTGGAAGAAAACAGTGATGACTCAAGTGACTGAGGTCCAGTCATTCACGTGGACCGCCTGGACGGAGTTCCAAGCTCCCGGCTTCACTACACTTCAGTCCCTGTCATTGTGGGCACCTGGGAAGTGAGCAGGTCGGAGTGCTCTTTCTCTCTCTCCCACACTTTACACTCTCATGTTTTCCTTCACACTCTCTCATGCTCATGCTCTATGTGTGCTTTTGTCTCTCAAATAGTTTTAAAAAGCAAAGATCACCCAAAGCAATGTTAGTGAGATTATAGTGAAACTGTACACTGTTAGTAGGAATGTAAAATGGTACTGTCATGACAGAAAACAGCATAGGAATTACTCGAAAAATAAAAACAGAACATTATGATCGCAATTCAATTTCTGGTTTATATATCTCAAAAGAATTGAAAGCAGGGACTTAATATATTTATACTCACATATTTATAGCAACACAGTTCACAACAGCCAAAAGATGGTAGAAACTCAAGGATACAGTATGGAGGAATGAATGAAAAAGGAAGGGGTGGCATGTGGTCTAGCACTTATCATTCTGTTAGGATGGCCATATCCCAACGAAAACAAGACTCCCTGCTCCACTCCCCATCCCAGCTCCCTGCAATGCACACCCTGAAAGCAGCCTATGATGGCTCACTTGCTTGAGTCCCTGCCACTCATGTGGGAGACTTGCTTTGGACGCCTGACCTCAGTCAGTGCCAGGGCTGGTCATTGTATACATTTGTGGAGTGAACCAGTAGATGGGCACTCTGTGTGCTTGTCTCTCTACCTCTCAAATAAACTTTTAACATATAAGTGTTGTAGAAGGGGTGAGCATTTGGTCTAATGGTCAGGTCACAGGTGAGGATGCTTGTATTCCACATCAGAGTATCCAAATTCCAGTTCTGGCTCCTGATTCCAACTCTGCTGGCATAGACTCTGGGTGGCAGCAGGGATGCTTCAAGAGGCTGCGTTCCTACAACCCATGTGGAAGACCTGGACTAGCTTGCTACCTTCTGGTATTACTGTTGCCACCCCATCCCATAAGCAGTGGTGAGTGAGCCACTGCACAGATTTGTCTTTTTCAAATAAGTAATATTTTTCTAAAGCGGTACATTAACAATGAAATATTGTTCAGCCTTAAAAGTAAGAAAGCTCTGATACATGCCACAATATGGACGGACCCTGAAGACATTAGGCTAAATAGTTTTTGAAACGAGACAAATACTACATGACTCCACTCAGATGAGCAAGAAGCAGAAACTAGAATATTGGTTGCCTGGTACTGAGGGAAGGAGGAATTATGCAGTTGTGGTCTAATGCATACAGTTTCATCTGGGAAAGTCACAATAGTTAGGGAGATGGAAGGTGGTGATGACTTCATAACCATGATAATACACCAATGCTTACTGAACCTTATAATGAAAACTGACTACAGTGTAAATTTTACAATAAAAATGTTTTTTTTAATTTCCTATAGTTAACTGGTCAAATGCCATAAAAGTTATATCACATGGTACAAATGAATTAAATGGGGGAATACTGTTGCAAATCACCACCTTGTGGCTCAGCAATCCAGCTCATAGATACAATACTTCCAGAGAACACACAGAAAAACAATGAAGCTGAGTGAGGATGTTTATACTTAACATTCCCTAAGTAGTACTTGAAGTTCAATCATTTGTAGGTATAGGTTAGGTATGAACCAAACTATACTAAGTAATTATCTGTGGATATATAACAATGTGTCCAAACTTAGTGAAAAGTGGCATACAATTTACAATCCCTCTGTATTTTTCACATACATGCAACTATCCAAGGGAATATACCAAACAATGTGTCTGGGTTTACTAGGGGAAGCCTGGGTAGCCGTGGGAAACAGGAACAGAGATGAGTTAAAGAAAAAAGACATTAGTAATAATAACACAAAACAAGAAAAGGTCTTGTCCAGATCACTGATGACAACATGTCACCTGCTACAGAGAACAACTAATGCAACACTGCGCTAAGGCCCCCAAAATTTTAGGCATTAACAATACTTCTTTTCACAAATACCTAAAATTTCTACTCTGAGAAACTTTCATTCATAAAGTATTCAACTATACATTGACTAAGGGCAGAACAGTGGGACGATAAGAAAAAATAACTTCTCTTTAGCCAATTATAATGCCAATACTTCAATCTTTATAAACAAAATAACTAAGAACATAAAATCCTTCCAATAAGTCATTGTTTGTATTTCAATTATTATTACACAGAGCACCACAGGAATGCAAAACAAGTATGTATACGTATTTTTAAAAGCTAACAAATTATGAATGCCCATGCTAGTAATTATTTCCTAAATTAAAATTTCAAAGTTGTACCACAATGTGAATTTGGGGAATAAGGCGGTACTGAATTCTCTCTCTTATTAAACACAGAATTAGAAAATTAGCCTTTAGAAAGCTGTTTTTAAAATAACATCTCCTACCAAGCCCACAAGCTTTGTGAAGCAATGGCAAGTATTAAATGCCAACCTTCTTAAACTGTGGTCTCAACTCACTAATCAAGAATTCTGAAAGCTATTTCCACTGCTACAGGAAATAAAAGTCTGTTTTATCTTTTCTATGTCAGCCCAGACATATCATGAGTCTCCAAAAAAGTGTTTTTCGGAGGGATGACCTCAGCAAATGGCAGCAGAAATAACTGAGTAGAAAATTATACAAAATTAAGTAATGATGACTTTCATTATTTAAAACAGACAACTCAGTGAAAACTGTGCTAAGAAAACACTTGTGGCCCTCCCTGATTCGAACACCTAGACACAGTCCTCTGAGAACCTTCAAGACAACTATACTTCTAAGTGCTCCTCTACTCACTACGTGGTGCCTGCCTCCACACTTCAGCCGGCAGAAAAGATCTATCATTCAACACAAGTCACTGAGGACTTCCGTGTTGTGTTCACAATATGTTACTCCAAACAGTGTATGTTCTACATTTAAAAATACATATCAGTTCACTAAAACAGGTTAGTGAGGAGACTCCAGGAAAGTTGAAATTGCATCAGAGAATGAGTGGGATCCATTCAGACTGCACATGGCACACTCCCTGCCTTTACCGGGTGAACTACAGACCACCTGAATAAATCCTACTATTGCTGTTTGCCCCCTCCCCTCACTCACCCCCAGAATCGCTGACATACAGAAAGGTATCTCTCAAAGAACTGTGAGACATGAAAGAGGTCACACCTCTTCATGTAGCTATTCCCTCAGCAAGCCACTCTGCAAATCCAATACAAGATCCCTTAAGAGAATAAGAGAGCACACTTGGGAGATGAACTTGCACTTTTCTATTCTAAAGACTGTGTCAGCCAATATTTAAAACAGTTACAGAACTATATCAACTATGTACCAAGCTGTAGGGTAGTCAGCCACTGTTGCAGAAATAAAAACTGAGTGTACCATTCAATGGGTTCACAATTTGACAGAGAAGATCTGGGAAATACTCAGAAAACCCAATGCCCTTGTAGGAAAAGAATTACAAAAACAGAAATAAAGTACTTTGAAGAATAGAACTGTGATCCTAAAGAAGGGAGAGCATTATGGTCAACACTACATTTCCTGCAGCTGTCTGCCCAGAGGACCTCCCCACATTACGCACCTTTGTGAATAAAACCCCATGGTAGTCTGGATAGGCTGAGGAAACATGGCACAGGAGAAAGCAGCTTCAAAGAGAAAAGGTCCACCTAATTTTATAGGATTGTTTGTACTTTTCTGATGAACCTAAGATTCCATGAAGCAGAACACAAGACAGCAGTAAACTAAAGACTTCTCAAAGGTCACACAGGCCTAGAAGACACATGGATGTCACGCAAAAGAGTACCCAAAAGGATAATATCTTAGTAATATACCTCAATAGCATATGTTATTCAAGAATCATTCCAAAAAAAGTTTACAAGCTAATCTCAAAAAAGAACAAGCTGATCGACAAGGAGCCTAAAACTGCCTGCCAAAACTGCCATTCTTTAAAAAGAGTAAAATCGGGATATTCAATCATGAAGAATTCATTATGTCCCTCAGCAATGCCAAAATCACTGACATATGAAGAACAAGAATGTGACTCACATTCAAGACAAAAATTAATCATGGGGCTGGCACCGCACAGTTAAGACGCTACTCAGGAAAACCACAGGCCACATCTGAGTGCCTGGCTGCTCCTGGCTGCTCTATGCTTCCAATCCAGCTTCTCACTAACACACCTGCGAGACAAAAGCCACTAGCCCAAGCACTTGGTTTCTCCCATGTGGGAGATCCAAATGGGTTTTCTGGCTCCTAGTTTCAGCCTGACCTCATCCTGGCTCATGTGGGCCCTGAACCAGCAAATGGCAGCTTTCTCTTCTCCTCTCTTTTTTTCCCTGTGGGAAATGAACCAGCAGACAGAAAATCTCCTTCTATCTCTCCCCTTTTATAAACCTGCTTTTGAAATAAATAAAAAAATAAATACTCTTTAAAAGGAGAGTGGGTTAAAAGAAAAAGGACAAAACCTGTCAGAGTACAATCAAAAAATAAAATCTAAATACAAGCCAGTATCATGGCCTAGCACACTAAGCCTTTGCCTGCAGTGTAGGCATCCCATATGGGTTCATGTCCCTGCTACTGCATTTCTAATGCACCTCCCTGTTAGCGCTGTTTCCCACGGCCCTGGAAAGCAGCAGAAGACAGCCCAAGTCCTAGAGTCCCTGCATCTATGTGGAAACCCTGAGGAGAATCCTGGATCCTGGCTTTGGACCATCTCAGTTCATATTGTTTCCATTTGAGGAATAAACCAACAGATGGAAGAACTGATTCTCCTTCCCACTGTAACACTGCCTTTCAAATAAAAACAAATAAATCTTTTTATAAGACATTTCAAGTCAAAGGTAAGAATTTCTTGATAATGGACTCATGCTAAAAGGATTGTTAAAGGGTACAGTTTTGCAGCACAAACCTGTCCCTTGGGTATCAGGTTGAGTCCAGGAACTCTTCCACCAATCCCACTTTTTGCTAAAGGCCTGGGAAAAGCAGCAGAAAATGGCCCACGAGTTTGGGTTCCTGTCACCCACATGACACATCAAGACAGAGTTCTGGGAGCCTTGCTCTGGCCTGATCGAGCACCAGTCACTGTTGACCAGTGAGCAGATAGCTCTCTCTTCTTTGCCTTTCAAATACATATTCTAAAAATCTTAAAATTTACCAATTCAAAAAAAATAAAAATGATAATATATGGAAGCACAGGTCTATAGACTAGTATAAGAAATGGAAAATATGCAGGTAAATATGATAGCATTTTCCTCCTCTTTCAATTCCTCTAAAAGAGACTTTAAAATAATATACAGTTTATAACATATACAGACACAGAAACAAAATATGTAATAATAATGCCACAAAGAACAGGAGGGTAAAAACACAACATATTGCTTGAAAATTCTAAAGGTGATGTTAATTGTAAAATATGGGAAATCAGGAGTATATTACAGGTCTTAATGGCGGTGCTAAATTAAAAAATAAGAAGATGTATGCTAATAAGCCAAATAATGAAACAACATATAACATAAAACTCAAGTCTACAAAAAGCAGAAAAAAATGATTAAACAGAAAAAAGAAATGGCACATATAGAAAATAAACAGAAACAGTTCAAGTCAACAAACCATATTGATAACACTAAACACAAAATTTCTAAACACTTCAGATAAAGGGTTATTAGGTTGTGTAACAGAACCAAGAACAGTGTAACAACTGATAAACAGATGAAATATAAAACCAGATAAGAAATATGATGCGTTTCACAATAATTACACCATTCATATACTAGAGAAACTGTCAATCCGGTGGTTTTCACTGTTCTGCACGCTAGTTTTGAATTCTAACAGTGCTTTATATACTGTAGACACAACTCCCTTCTAAGACAAATGATGCATAAATATTTCCCTGAATGCAGATATTTGGCTTTTCCATTTCTTGATGACATCTTTCGAACTACAGAAAGACTTTACTTTAAACCCAACTTATTTTTTCTGCTGACATTTGTTTTTGGTCACTTGTAGGGAGGATTTACCTAACCAAGGACAAGAAGATTATTCTTACGTTTCTTTTTTTTTTTTTTAAGATTTATTTTTATTGGAAAGTCAGATTCACAAAGAGAAAGAGAGACAGAGAGAAGGATCTTCCATCTGATGGTTCATCCCCAAGCAGCCACAACGGCTGGCACTGAGCCTATCTGAAGCCAGGAGCCAGGAACTTCTTCCAGGTCTCCCACGCGGGTGCAGGTTCCCAAGGCTTTGTGCCGTCCTCCATTGCTTTCCCAGGCCACAAGCAGGGAGCTGGATGGGAAGTAAGGCCACCAGAATTAGAACTGACGTCCATATGGAATCCCGGTGCATGAAAAGTGAAGACTCCAGCCACTAGGCCACCATGCCAGGCCCAATTCATGTTTTCTTTTAACAGTTTCATAGTTTTAGCCCTTACATTTAGGCCTATAATCTGTTTACCATTAATTTTAATATGTGGCATATAAAAAGATTCAACATTATTCTTTCACTATCAGATACACAATTGTCCCAGGATTGATGAAAATATTATTCTTTCCCTATTAAATTATCATGACACTGCTGTCACAAATCAGTTGAACACAAAACTTAGTATTTATTTTTGGATTCTCAATTCTATTCTAGTAACTTCGGTGTCTTTCATGGTGCCTACATTATACTGGCTTTGAATACAGCAGGCTTTTGGTAAGGTTTTAATTGGGGAAACGTCATTTCCTTGCTTTTATTCTTTTTCAGATTATTTTGATTATTCTATGTACCCTCTATTTTCATATGAATTTTAAAAACATTAGGCTTTCACTTTCCTGAAAATGAATAAAAGCAGCTAGTATTCTGGTAGAATCGAATCTATATTTCATGTGTCGTAGTAACTCCCATCTTTTGACAGACGCTTTTCTACAAATAATGAGATAATCATGATCTTGACATTAAAATCCAACATGTCATACACACACAGAGACATCTTAGCTCAGGCTTTCATAACAGAACACCATAAACCCTGGGCCCCAAACAACAAGTTGTTTCTCACAATTCCAGTGGCTGGCAAGATCAAGGTGCCAGCTAATTTAGTTGGCTGGGGCAGGACCTCATCCTAGTTCACCCTGGCCACCTTTCACTAAGCTCTCACCTGACTACAAACAGCAAGCAAGAGCAAAGGAATAACAGAGCAAAAGACACAGAGAGAACAAGTTTTGATCTGTTCCTCTTCTTATAAGAACAGTAATGCCATCACGGGGTCCCCACCCTCATGGTCTTAACTAATCATGTCTCAAAGGCCTCAACTCCAAATTCCAGAACCATGGGATCAGCTCTTCAACATACAAATTTTGGTGAAACACAAATGTCCAGTCCGTAAGAACTACCTCCACCAAACAAGCAAACAAACAAAAATGCCAGCCAGCCCCATAAACACATATTTATAAATCAGTTATAGTATATAAAATGTAATACATAAAGGACAATACATCCTAAACAGACGATATAATCACTGAAATTCAAAGATCGGTTTAAGAAGCAAAATCCAGGGATGGAGTCCAGCATGGTACTTAGGGAGCAACTTGCAATGCTGATATTCCATATGGAAGCTCCTGTTTTTGTCTAGGCTCCACTCCCAATTCCAGCTCCATCCTAATGAGCACATGGCAAGTTCCAGGTAACGACTCAGGTATCTGGGCCCTTCCACCTAAGAGCAGACCTGGACTGAGTTCCTGGTTCCTGGTTTCAACCCGGCCTAGTCTCTGAGGTGGTGAGTATTTTAGGGAATGAACCAGATGATGAAGATAATTCTGGTCCTGTTCTATCACTCTTGCACTTTAAATCAAATAAAATGAATAAAAATAAAGTTCAATCCATTAAGTTTATCCTATGAATAAGTTTAGAAGGAAAAAAAATGATTCTCTCTATTGATGAAAAACATGATAAAGTTGGGTGGGGAGGGGGAATTGGGAAGGTGGAAGGGACCACTCCACCAGCCCCAAGTAACCTAATTCTTTCCTTCACACCACACAGGCTTAAACTTAAGATATTTAACCAGACGATTTTTGGTTTTTCATTTTTGTAAGTTACCAGAAGTAATTCCAGTCTCTTCAGCAAGTGGCCAATAGTGCATGTGGGTGCAGGGTAAAGGACTTGAGCCATCCTCCAATGCCTTTCCAGACTACAGCAGGGAACTAGATGGGAGGTGGAGCAGATGGAACTTGAACAGGTGCCCATATGCTATGCCAGCACCACAAGCAGTGGGTTAGCACGTAATGTCACCATGTTGGCCCCCCGTTTAGGTATAAATGCTCCTCAAATTTGCCTGCGTGATGATCAAAATCCTACCGGTGTTTTGCACAAACATATAAGCTCAATTCATAATTGATAATTACATAACATGACTTTAAGAATTGCAATGAAATATCATGGTGATAGCATCACAGACATCAAGGACGTGGATCACTACTACCCTAGTGAGAGATTTAGACTTAGTTCCTGGCTCCTACAATCACTCTGACCCATTTCTGGCTGCTGCAGAGGTGTTGGGGAATGAGCCACAAATCTCTCTCCACTCTCTCTCACTCTCCCTCTCTTTCATGCCATCACTCTGCCTTTCAAATAAATAAGCAAATAAATATTAAGATGTCATGCATACACAAAAAACATTCTACATCCAACAGAAGGTCTGGATTTATAGGATTATGTCAAGTGCTAGCCAGAATATGGAGCAACTAGAACTTTCAGACACTAGTATGATTATGGTACAATCAGTTGAGAAAACAGCTGGGTAGTTTCTTAGTTACATATATACTTACCATATGACCCAGTTCGATTCCTGGATCAGTAATCCAGAGGAATTAAAGAACATATACACAAAGACTTACACACGAACATTCATGGTAGCATTATTTATTATAGACAAAAATGTTGAAGGACAGATAGATAATTGAAAAAGTAAACTATGGCACATTTATACAACAGATCATCATTCTGCAATGAAAACAAACAAACTACTAAGACATACACTAACATATTAAACCTAAAAAAAAAATCATACTAATAGGAGTGGGTAATGCAGGACTAATTCCATTTATATGAAACTACAGCAGACAAAACAAGAAAGTCAGATCATTGGCTCCCTGCAGAGAATAACCAGAGAGGGATGTGTGACTGCAAAGGAACACAAGAGAATTTTCTGAGGCGACACCAACATTCTACACTTTAATACAGTCATAGTTACAGGAGATAACATACTTGTCAAAACTCACTGAACAACTCACTTAAAATAAATCTATTTTATTATTACATGTAAATTTTACAATAAAATTTAGTTAATACTAACACACACACTTGGGAAGAATGACATTCACCCACAATGTCAACAAAAGACAAATCAAGTTTTAACCTTGACAATTCTTTTATTTTAATGTCTTTTGTTCAATCAATCAATTATACATTGAGGTGCCGGGAATGATTCTAAGTCTGATGCTGCAGTAGCAAACAGATGAAATTCCCTGCACTGATCGAACTTTCATCCTGAAAGACGAATCATCAAAAAAGTGAAATACACATTAAGTTTGGGAAAGAGCTAATGAGAAAATTCTGGCAGTAGAGAAGCAAGGGAGGGGCATTTTAAAAAAGACAGTCAAGGGGGATTCACAGGGATTTAGCATCTCCGTAAAAATCCAAGTTAGTGAATAAGCTAAGCAGATACCTGTGGAAAAGGCACTTCAGGGTATAGGCACAACAAAGTGAAAGGCTCTGAGGCCAGCTGTGTAAGGGACAATCCAATGTCAGCAGAGAATGGAAGGCAGTCAACAAAGACATTAAAAGATGTGACTGTAAAGGGAGAAACAGCATAACCTTGCAGGTTACTAAAAAGACATTAGCTTTGACAATGAGTGCAAAAGGAAACGAATTTAGAGTTGGAGAATGATGGGATTTTACCTATGTTTGTTTGTAATTATTCCAGCTACCATATTGAGACCAGATGTAGTGTTGACTTTCAGGTTGTTAGGAAGCAACTGAGAATTCAGTGAATTGACTGTTAAAATAAGTCAAGTAAGAGATGGCCCCTGACATGGACCTGCAATAGTGAAGGTGGTAGGAGGCAGTCAAATTTAAATTCTAGGTATATCTTTATAACAGAGTCAGCATGAACTGCTGACAGATGAGCTACAGATGTAAAAACAACCATATGGGATAACACAAATGCTTTAGGTCTAACACAGACGCACTCAACAAGAGCATGGATGGCGATATGAAAGAGAAAGTTTGCATTAAAAGATCAACTTCTGGACATGTAAATATTTACACACCTTTAGATATTCCCATATGAAATGTCTCTGGACAATTAAGTATGATTTGATTGCCTACAAATAATCTTAACCAAGTAACTCCTTGGGTATAATAGGGCAAGAGAGTATGTGTTTGTGCATGATATTTACAGGAAGTAGCCCACATGTGAATTTAATGTGTCAGACCCTCAGCTTTGAGACTGCTGGATTGTGTGTTTTCTGATTTACATAATCTACAGAAGTCAGCCAAGCACTTCACACCTTTATTTTTACTTCCACATCTCAAGTACAGCAATATGGACAGATAAGGTGTATATTTAATAATGTGAACAGACACATTCCTGGAGCCAGTTATTTAAAAGTGACACTAGCATCAAAATATTCGTTCTTATTCTGAACAGATTCTGAACAGATTTAAAAACAATAATTTGCTATAATACTATTTGCAACGGCAAATGCTCCAGATCATATGTAAAGAATGCTATCTTCCCTACATTTTACTGACTCAAATCAAAGTCGTAGACTTTGTCATTAGACTTCGAAGTTTGGCTTTGAGGTATGTAAACATCAGATTCTAACAGTGAGTAATCTTCCCAAGTTAGCAATGCACATTACATCTCATAAGGGAAGACACTTCACATATTTCTAAACAAATGCACAAACAACATGTAACAAATCTCAACTGCAATTATAACATGTGGGTAAAGCATGTGTAACTGGTGGTGCAAACCATTTTCTAAAACGTAAAATTTTCATGTGCCAGTGTGAACGAGCATTGCTTCTTTCCAGCCGTTTATTACTGATTCCATGGCTTTGACTATTCCATCCTGATGGAAGTTTGGTTTGGTTTGGTTTCCCCTATTTAATGCCATTCTCTTCTTTATTTTTATTGAAAGGCAGATTTACAGACGTGAGGGAGAGGTCTTCCTCAATGGATGGAGTGGAGCTGATCTGAAGACAGGAGCCAGGAGTTTCTTCTGAATCTCCGACAGGATGCAGGGACTCAAACACTTCAGCCATCCCATGGTGCCTTCCCAAGTCATAAGCAGAGACCTGGATTGAAAGTGGGGCAACCAGAACACCAACCAGCATAAACAAGAGATGCTAGTGCCCTACACAGAAGCTTAGCCAACCACGCCACAGCTCCAACCCCACCTCTTCTTCTTTCAAGGTACAGCCCAAACTCAGTCTCCCACCTAAAACATACCCTGAACTGCTAGTGATACACCCTGTTCTTTTCACATTCTCACAGTACTGTCAGCTAAACATACAAAGCAGCTCCTGTCCATTTCTCTTCCTCACTTTCTGGTTCCCTGTAACAGGATTAGGCAGAGGCAGAGGGGCAAGTGTCCCATGTACTTAATTTCACAGAACTTTACTGGATGGATTATGCGGAAGATGATCTGTTATCATTGTGTTTTTCTAGTAGTATCCTCTTTCACCGTCAGAATAACCCAGTTTAGACAGCACCTTTTGGGTCTCATTGTAGGGTGGACTTTAGTGACAGCAATCACAACAAAGCCAGCAAGGGGTCCACACTGTGGCACAGCCAGTAAAGCCACTGCCTATAGTGCCATCATCCCATTATGGTGCTGCTTCAAGTCCCAGCTGCTCCACTTCCAATCTAGCTCCCTGCTAAGGTGCCCTGGGAAATCAGCAGAACAAGCAGATGGAATATCTCTCTGTGTGTATCCTGCCTCTCCCTCCCTGTAAATCCCCCTTTCAAATATTAAAAAATAACAATAATACTCATTGGGTCATTAAATTTTACCTTTGGCGATTAGTATATTATTCTTATTTCAAACATCTAATTATACATACAATTAATGAGGATCTACTGCATAAAACAGGCAATATCCACATTAAAACTCAGATTATAATGTCTACTACCTACAACCTACTATCTACCTTGGCTGTTCAGGCAGCCAAGTTGATAATTACACATCTACTACATCTATTTAGCAATCGCTGATACATTTTAATTTAATGGGGTTTTTAGAAATAAATATGTCATGAGACTGCTGTTATAGTGTAGCATATAAGGCCACACCTACAATGACAACATCCCATGTGAGCAACAGTTCACGTCCTAGCTGGGCCACTTCTAATCTATCTGGCCCAGCTTCACACTTACTGTGTTTACTGCCTGGGAAAGACTGAGGGAGACAGCCTGCCTGGGCTCCTGCCACCAACATGGGAGATCCAGATGAAGCTCCTGGCTTCAGCCTGCTCCAGCACTGGCTGCTGGGATCATCTGAGGAGTGACCTAGCACGTGAAAATGTCTGTCTCTCTCTTTCAAGTAAATAAATACATCTTTAAATACATAAATAAATCATACTTCAGCTATTACTTGAATAATACTCCTATGGCCTCTGTCATTGCAAAAAACTTACAAACTAACCTCTATGGTTACTACAAATTGTGGAATTCTACAATGCATGGTAGAAATGGGCATAACCACTCCTAAAGCATATAAAGAGCTCTGCCGAAAGTGCAGAAAGTATGCATTATCTGTATAATCCCATTTTTCTGTTTTTTTGCTGAAATATGCATGAACACCAATCCAATGACAGCAAACTTGGAAGTATTTAATACAGAGTAATTAAAACATATGTCGACAAAAAAAATTTATACAAAAGTTCTGTTTATAGCAGCTTGACACACAACAACCAAAACTAGGAAAAAACCAAATGTTCATTAACAAAAAGATAAACAAATGAGGATGACAAAATGGAACAGTACCCCAGGCAGAACAAACTAAAGCACTAATACACAAAACAGCAAAGCTAAATCCCAAACACTATGGGGGAGAAAAGAAGCCAGATACAACAAAACAGCGTGAAGTCTATGACTCCACGTACATGAATATCAAAAATATCAAATCTATAGAAATATCAAAAAATCTAATCTATAGAAATAGAATATCAAATAATCTAATATCAAAAAACCTAATCTATAGAAATAGCAATATGAATAGTGGCTGCCTGTCAACAGGGATAAAAGGGGAAGACTGATCAAACAATCCAAGAGAGCTTTCGGGAATGATAAAAGTTTTCTTGAAGGGAGCATAGTTGCACGGGTGCATGGACATGAACTTTATGAACTTTAAACTTAAAATTAGTGTATTTTATTAACTGAAAATTATATCCATAAGTTTAAAACATCACAGTATCTTTTTCTAGAGGAAAGCTAATTAATATAAAGTATAATCCACAGCAGATAAATTGAAAATATACTTGCAATGATCATATTAGCCAAAATCAGACTCTAAAACGCAAAGACAAGTATTTATCCAGGGGCAGACACTTAGCCAAGTGTTTAAGATGGTACTTGGGATGCCTACATCTAAGTGCCTGCATTCAAGTCCCAGCTCTACTCCTGATCCCAATTTCCTGTTAATGTGTAGCCTAGCAGGTAGCAGGTATGGGCTCAAGTACTTGAGTTGCTGCCACACATGCAGAAGAGATGAACCATGTTAGCAGGTCCTGGCTGTGGCATGGTCCAGCCTACCTACGGATGGCATTTAGAGAGCAAGCCCACAGGCATGAGAATACCCTCTATCTTTCCCTCCCTCGCAAATATTTAATTTAAAAAAGAAAACAGAAAAAAAAGTATTTGAAAGAGTACAGAGAAGGCGAGAGCTCTTTCATCAGCTGGTTCGCTCCCCAAATGGTACAATGGCCAGGACTGGATCATAGTAATGCCAAAGGGAGTTCCATAAGGGAGTTCAATGATGGCACAATAAATTGATACAAGGCTTTCTGACAAAATCTCCAAGAACTAGGACTTAAGCACCTACAGAAATAGTCCTCATGTCAGATTCAAAAGAGTTTAACGTATTCAAATGCTCCAACACACCTGTCTTCCAGTTATAGGCATTGCTTCAATGGTAAAATAACCTGAAAACCACGAAATGGAAGTAATTCCACATAAAGCTATCATTATCATTCTGATCTCTAATCTGACTTTTAAATTAAATGTGTGTAGGGCCTGGCAGTGTGGCCTAGTGGCTAAAGTCCTCGACTTGAAAGCCCCGGTATCCCATATGGGCACCGGTTCTAATCCCGGCAGCTCCACTTCCCATCCAGCTCCCTGCTTGTGGCCTGGGAAAGCAGTCGAAGACGGCCCAAAGCTTTGGGACCCTGCACCCTCGTGGGAGACCTGGAAGAGGTTCCTGGTTCCCGGTATTGGATCGGTGCAGCTCCGCCATTGTGGTCACTTGGGGAGTAAATCATCGGATGGAAGATCTTCTCTATCTCTCCTCCTCTCTCTGTATATCTGTACTAAAAATAAATAAATCTTTAAAAATAAATTAATTAATTAATTAAATGTGTGTAACTTGCACTATCCAGTATCTTGCAGATCATTTTCCTGGCAGGATGGCTATGTTAGTTGTACCACACTCAGATCAAAAACATGCAAGTTGTCCTAATGGCACACTAACAAACCAGACATGAATCATGTATGTTCTGAACAAAAATTTAGAGGTTAGAACGTTTTTCTGTCTAGATGAGCTGGATGAGTATGTCAAGCGTAATCAACGTTTTATGTGGTAGACTCTCAGATTTCTTGTTGAATGTTAAGATTTTTTTTTTTTTTAAAGATTTTATTGTTATTGGAAAGCTGGATATACAGAGAGGAGGAGAGACAGAGAGGAAGATCTTCCATCCGATGATTCACTCCCCAAGTGAGCCGCAACGGGCCAGTACGCGCCAATCCATTACCGGGACCAGGAACCTCTTCCGGGTCTCCCACGCGGGTGCAGGGTCCCAATGCATTGGGCCGTCCTCCACTGCTTCCCCAGGCCACAAGCAGGGAGCTGGATGGGAAGTGGAGCTGCCGAGATTAGAAACGGCGCCCATATGGGATCCCGGGGCTTTCAAGGCGAGGACTTTTTAGCCGCTAGGCCACGCCGCCGGGCCCTAATGTTAAGATTTTTTAAATGCTAAGATGTACTGAGAGAAAAAAAAAACAGGCAATTTTGAGAGAATGTATCCATCTCATTTCCTAGAACTACTTTCAAATCTTCCATCATTGGTATAAAAGCTGTACACTGAAAAGGGGACATATTAATGAAATAAAATATAAGCTTCACTCAGAGAATACTTTGATTTTTCAGTTTTCTTATGATCCAACAGTTATATAAAACAAGCAAACAAACATATATCCCCAGTTCCTACCTGGTTGCTAAATCATTTTAAATGGATTTAGTTAACACATCTCAAAATAGCAATATATTTAGTATTGACATAAGTCTATTTGAACAATGTTTTCCTACAAATTATAGAAGAGCAGCTTTCTGCAAGTAGGAATATCTTCTGAGTATTTTACACAAGACTGAAATTTCAGCAATTCCAAGCAAAAACTTCCATGTATATAATCATATTCTTTAAATTAACCTTTTTCAGAAAACAAGATTTTTTTTCCCACTGTTAGTTCCCTTGGAGTAAGAGAATCCAGTACTAAAATGTAATAACTATATGTTTCATAAAGACAGGATCTTTAAAGTTCAATTATCAAAGCAATTATTAAATATCATTATGGAAGGATAATACATGACACATTCCCCAAGATTAACACTTACTAGAACCACACCAATGACTACTAACAATTTTTTTTAATTCAGTCATGAAGTCCTTGGAATCATAGCAGGGCTTGATGCCACATTGGTGTCACAGTCTGCCAGTCATCCAAAGAGTATGCCAGCCTTCTTTTTCAACTTCTTTGTCTACCAGTGCATCACTGGACCCAGCAGGCAGCTCACTCAGATCATTTCAGTAATGGATTTGTGCTCTCTGTGCATATTAGATGACAATCCTTATGAAGTATCCAGTTTGTCTTACAGCTGAGAGATTTGAACCTGCTGCAGATGTCACATCTAAATTCTTGAACGGATTTTTATCATCAGTGTCACCTATAAAACAAGATAGTATCACCAACAGTGTTGTCCTAGAGAACATCTATTTAAATATCACTAAGCTTTCTGCATCATAACTGATATTCATTTATTAGCATAAAACAGTAGTCAGCCCATGGATCAAAGAGACACGCTGCCTCATCTTGTACAGCAAGGATATGAGAATGGTTTTCTATGTATTTAAAGGTTGAAAAAGTTTTCTAGAAGATCAATATTTTCTGACAAGTGAAAGTTATATGAAATTCAAATTTCAGTCTCCATAAAAAAGTCTTTACTGGAACACAGCCATGTTCTCTCACTTAAGTATTTTTCCTCAGCTACTTTCTCACTACAGTAGCAGACTTGAGTAGGTGTAACAGAGACCATTTGACCCATAAAACCTAAAATATTTACTGTATTGTACATAAAAGAAATGGTTTGCCAAATCCTAGCCCAAAGGACTCGTTGCTGAGGAGGTAATGTTATACCTAGCATTCACTTCATGAGGAATCCAATTTTCCCCTGCCTCACTTGTATCCATTCAACTAGGCAATTGGGCCAGCCTTGTCACTACAATGCACACAGCTATAATCACTTGGCTTCCCCTTTGACTCGGTTTTGCCTCAGTCCAAGGTCAATATCCAAGGTCAATATCAACTCTGGGCAGAAACAAAGTGGAACTCAGTTTCAGGTCAAATTTCTGTTTTCCAATGTTGGCCTCTTTCATGATCTAGTTTTCTGGTTCTATATTTCTCCTTCATATCAGCCACCCTTCACAACAGGCTTCCTGTACTAGATACCAATCTTAGATGTATATATTTCCTGCCAGACACAATAAGGTAACAGGCCACATCACAGTACTTTTTAAATAGTGTTGGCTGATCAATAGCTCTGTCCCTGCCTAAAGCATGTACCCTGTAGCATGGATTTGTTCGGGGCATTTGGGAACAGCCTACATATTTAAATACTCCACTATTTCTGATCCTGACTGTCTTTGGAGTTCATCACTTTCCTTTTACTTTCAAAATTCTCGTCTAAGATGAGTTCAACCTTTCTAATCAGTCTGTCATTCTGTCTTCAGTTGATAACAATAACAAAGCATGAAAACAAAACTAAACTACCTTAAAATGTAGGTAGGTTTCCCAACACTGAAACACACAACTTGAAATCTCTCTCACACTTAAACCTCTGCTCCAAAAGGGAATATATCACCCCTAGCATCTTCTAGAACATCCCTCTCCCCTATTGTTTGCTCTCCAAAGTTTCTATACTTGATTTATCCAAGAGTCTTACCTTTATACCAGTACCCACAAGGCCTGTTCAGGATACCTGTGACTCCAGCGCAACAAGCAGCTTCAGAATGTCTCTCTCGCTGCTGTTAAAGCTCTAACAACTCTATTTCTACTGTAAAGCAAAAAGAGATTTCCTGTCTGCTGTAATGCAATGAGGAACATTTCTGGCTAGATTTTTGTGAGTCAAAATATAATTCTCTATAGAAAGATGTTAATAGTCCACAATGAGGCTGAAATGTCCATTCTATTAACAGTGCTACAGAAACCATCTGTAACTCATATTACTGCAAATAACTAATTCACAAACATCCAGAAATTGTGGATTGGCTATACGAGGAAATAGCTATGAAATGTCAGGAGAGATTAGGCTGGTATACACACTTCAGAGAAAATAGGAGTTCATTTTCAGAAAACTGTCTCACTATAATCCTGAAGTAGGTTACCACAGTGAACAACTCCGAAAAAATGCATGCATACCTCACAAGCAAAAAGGCAGTATCAAACATGAGTAGGTCAAGTAAAATTATCATGAACTTTATCCCAATTTGAGACAGCAATCACAGTTAATATCAACCTTAAATAAATTTGAAAATGCATATACAGGAACCCGCTACATATTTGTAAAATGTCACCTAAATCCAGTGATGAATCCCTACAAGCACAAAAAGAAATCAGAGGCATTCAGACTACATGCCAAAGGAATACCCAAAAGGCTAAAAAAACATTAGAATTTATTTAGTCCAGCCCCCTTCCCTTAAAGGAATAGTTCTCTTGTGCTCTGAAAAATCACTGAGCAGCCATAATTTTTGTTCAAGAACAACATAATCATCAATATTTACATTTTTACAAAGCAAATGAGATTTTAATATTAACTCAAAAAATTTTAACAACATATTTAAAAAGACAACACATTACTGAAAGTCTTTTCAAAAACTTTAAAAAAAAGTGAGAAAAGTAAAACTGCTGAAAAGTTTTCGAACGTCTTTCAACTCCAGCTAAACAGAGGACAGCTGGACTCTGATAAATGCCTCACACCTTCAATCTGTTGAAACATAATTCTTTGATTGGCTAATTCTTTTTAGATGGCCTCACAGATCTGTACTAACAGAATGTAAGAATGTATTCCAACTTGCCAGGCTAACTGCTGATATTCTGTTTTGATACTACAGCAGAATGTCAAAGAACAAAACGCAAAATCAAGAACCCAGCATGGCAGCCTTGCAGCTAAAGTTTTGGCCTTGCATGAACTGGGATCTGACATGGACGCCGGTTCAAAACCCAGCAGCCCCACTTTCCATCCTGCTCCCTGCCTGTGGCCTGAGAGAGCAGTCAAGAATGGCCCAAAGCCTCAGGACTCTGCACCTGTGTGGGAGACCTGGAAGAAGCTCCTGGCTCCTAGCTACGGATAGGCGTGGCTCTAGCCACTGCAGCCACTTGGGCAGTGAATCATCGGACAGAAGATCTTCCTCTCTGTCTCTCTCCTCCTCTCTGTATATCTGACTTTACAATAAAAATAAATAAGTCTTTTTTTAAAAGAATTTAAAAAAAAAAAAAAAGCCTATTTAAAATAGTTACAAACAAAACAAAATACCTAGGAATGCACTTTAACGAAGAGGTAAAAGATTTCTTTGATGAACACTATGAAACATTGGCAAAAGAACTGAAAAGGACAGAAAGAAGTAGAAAGACATTCTGAGTTTAAGGATTGGAACAATCAATTGCATTAAAATGTTGATTACAACCAAAGCCATTTAGATTCTATGCAATCCATATCAAAGTATCAATGTCATATTTCACAGAACCAGACACAACACCATCAAATTTTGTGTGGGACCACAAAAACACCAAATAGTCACAACAATCTTGAGCAAAAAACAACCATAGTGTTTACACTGACTTTAAAATATATTAAAAAGCTATCATAACTAAAAATGATACTGTACTGATATAAAAATACATATATGGATAACTAGAACAGAATAGTGACCCTAAAGGTAAACCAACACATCTACCATCAACTCATTCGGACAAAGATACCAAGGATACACACTGGGGAAATGTCCAACCTTTTCAATGTAATGGCATCGTGAAAACTGGCTATCTATGTATGCAAGAATCAAGCAAGACCCTGTATCTCTCCCCATGTTCAAAAACCAAATCAAAATGGATCCAAGACGACAATTTGAAACTACAAGAAGAAAACACAAGGGAAGCACTCCAGCATATTGAAATGGGAAGATTTCAGCACTCAAAAGCTCAGAAAATAAAAGCAAACATAGACAAATGGGATTTCATCAAATTGAGCTTCTGCACAGCAAAGGAGGCAAACCACAGAACTGAAGAAAATATTTTAAAGTTAAAATCTGACAAAGAGTTAATAACACAAGTTTACAAGGAATCCAAACTACTCAATAGCAAATAATAATAATAATCCAATCTAAAACTGGGCAGAACTAAGCAGACATATCTCAAGAGGACGTTCAAACGGCCAGCAGGTAATATGAAAAAGTACTTATACCACACTATTCATCAGAGATATGCAAATCAAAATCACAACGAAATATCCCCTTTGCTCTAGCAGATCTGTTATTATCAAAAAGACAAAAAGCAACAAATTTGGGCAGATGTGGATATATAGTAAGTGAATGTAAATTATTGTGGAAAACAATATGGTGTTTCTTCAAAAACTAAACATAGAACTACAATACGATCCAACAATTCCAGGGTATGTATCCAAGGGAAGTGAAATCAATCTGTCAGAGGGACATCTGCACACCCACACGTACTGAAGCACTATTCCCAAAAGCCAACTTCAGTGTTCCTCAACTGACAAACGGATAAAGAAAATGTGTACTATGTACAGAACAGGATACTACTCACTCATTTAAAATGATGAAATCTTGTCTCTTGCTACAACATGGATGAAAACGAAGGCAATTATGTTACTGAAATAAGCCAAGTACAGCAAGACTTGTACCATATGATCTCATTCAAATGTGGAATCTGAAAGTTTATCACATAGCATCTAAAAGTATAATGGTGAGTATCAGAAGCTGAAGAGAATGAGCAGGAGTACTGAATGGGGAGAAGTTAATTAATGAGCACTAAATGATACAGAGGAGTAAGAAGTATTGATGTTACACTGCACAGCAGGGCAACTACAAATAATAACTGAGGTGGACATTTGGCTGAGTGATTAAGAGGCTCACATTTCATACTAGAATGTCTGGGGTTCAAGTCCCAGCTCCACACCCAATTCCAGCTTCTCGCTAATGCACACCCTTGGAGAGAACAGGTGATAGGTCTAGTATCTGGGTCCCAGACACCCAATACAGAAGACCTGAATTGAGTTCCTGGCTCCTTTTGGCTCAACCCCAGCCACTATGGGCATTTTATGAGTAAACCGGTAGATGCGTAGATGGGAATACCTCCCTTCTCCTCTATCCTATTCTTCTAATATTTTAAAATTAAACAATGATAATGTACTGCCTATTCCCAGTTTTAAAAACATATGGAATAAAGAATTTTTTAAAGTTTTTCACCATTAAAAAATGTTAAATGTTGCAGCAATACATATGTTTTTTCTTACTGGGCATAAAACAATGCACCCATGTATTAAAACACTACATAATACCCCGCAACTATGTGTTCATTTTTAATGTGATAGTTAAAAGTAAATAAAGATACTAAACTAAAATGAACAGTCAATAATCTAGGTAAATTATTCACACAAATTAATGCATCTAAAATTACGCTTTGAAAATACCCTCAATATAATGAGGTGATAGTATCTCCATTTTTATAGCTGCAGAAACTGAAACTCAGAGAAATTCAGCAACCAACTCTCCCAAATCTAGAAAGTGTAGCACCAAGATTGACCCTGTAGACAAACTCTTCAGTCACACTGAAAGCATTTACCTAGGAAGGCCTCAAAGACTTAGGAATTGCTCACAAGGTCTGGATACAGAGCTTGTAAATACCACATCCACTGTACCCAAGACAATCAAGATGCAAGTCATCTTTCTTTGTACCTGAAAACCAAGAGGTGATAGTAAAGCTAGTGCATGCTAAAAGAAAAAGCACACATGTTCTCAGTTGCTTTAAGGAAGGAACCTATAGTAACATTAAAGGAAGAAGAAAATTCACTTATAAAGGTGTCAGCCTACATCTCTACTGACAAGACAAACTTGTCTCCATTTGAAAACATAACCCTAGAAGGCTGCACAAGCTCTCCACAGATTTCAGGACAGCTTTCAGATGGCAGAAGTGCCAGAGTGCAGCAAACTTTGGTCAACTACAACAGAAATCCTCTTGCTTAAACTCCAATCAATCAGTAAACTGGCCACTTCCTGATCTGTAAAAGTCAAGAGGTCATGCTCTAATGTTTGATTCTATCTCAAGGACCTGCACCACAAGAGGGCTGCTGGATATTAAACCTGAAGGGGGCAAGTGAAGGAATCAAGGTTTATACTGCCTAATTTCACTCTCGGCTTGCTGAAACTCTACTTCTAGCAAACACAAACAGCTTCAGATAGCACAGGGGAGCGTGGCTGTAATTTCACACACATGATACTCTTAAGGAGTCCCCTACACATCTCACAGGAAGGTGACAAAATGGAAGGTTGTGGTGTACCACCTGAAGCAGCAGGCAGGACAGGGGAGATAGATATGAGCAATTACACTTGTCACAGAACACCACATTCTAGATTGCTTCTGTGGTAAAGGGAAAAAAACTATAAAGTTACTTTACCTCCTAACCCCTCAACGAGTTCTAATGTGACAAAAAACAATCACAATCCCACAGATACGTATGCAGAAAAAAATCAAGACTGTGGCCATGTTCCTTGACATGCATCATTTACATTAAGGATTTCCCCACTTTTCTGAATTAACTTCATCACCTCATTTCATTCAGATAATTGAAGTTTTCCTTTTAGAGTTTTAAAGTGTTTACTTCAACATAATTAGTAAACTGTCCACTTAAAAATACCACTACAAAAATTACTGCCTCTCCCCTCTACACATACACATGTATTTCACTAGCATTAAAAGTACACAATTTTGGTTTTTACAGGAAATTTAGTTCAAAAGTCCTTTTTCAAGAAATAGCATGAAAAATTCTACAAGAAAAGTTATGGTCATTACCTTCTTAATATACAGTGTTTGCATTACTTGCCAAAAATGTGGTAATTTGGATGTTCAATATATGTCTACGGTTGTGAAACCAAATTAAAGGTTTAGAGTAGTAAAGAGTTTGATGACTTACCTCAATACAATAACTAAGATTGTATGGAGAACAAAATCAAAGAGGTCTCTCTTTTTTATGAGCAGGCATTTAAGGGCCTTTAATGAGAATTTACTCTTTAGTGTATAATTACTAATGAACAAAACTAGGCCCATTAAATTCACTTCTTTATAGTGCCATAAAACTTCTATATGTTAGAAATATCAAATAATAGATACATGTTAATCAAGCTCATGAAGAACAGAAATCTGAAATGCCATAAAATTAGATACCTTTTCTTCTTAAGGAAATGTCCTTTCAGATGAGAAATGAAGTCATTTTTAGAGATGGTTGGTCCCTGAAAGCACACCAACACTCTAGTACTAAATGAGAGCAAAGAAGAGTCAACATTGCTTGAAGAAATTCTAAATTTCAGCAAGAACATTGGTTTCCAACACAGAACTTACTGTCAGGACCAATTCATAGCTAAGCTATACGTTTTTATGACCTGTCATGGGCCAGACCCTTAGAATGCTGAAGACACTGTCAGGAACAAACAGATTTAGTCTCAATTCACATATTACACACAGTTCACACAGACAGATAACGACCACACGAGGGAATGTATAACACACACCAGATCAAATGAAATCTCAAAACAAGAGAGGACACGCACAAAAATGAAAATACTTAAAGGCAGGGTGGTCAGGAAA
Organism: Ochotona princeps; assembly: GCF_030435755.1. Classification (NCBI taxonomy): domain Eukaryota; kingdom Metazoa; phylum Chordata; class Mammalia; order Lagomorpha; family Ochotonidae; genus Ochotona; species Ochotona princeps. The sequence continues at coordinate 28,347,351 of NC_080836.1, forward strand.
GGGCTCAAACTGACGACTAGATATCCCTCAGTTCATGAGATAAATGAAACGCTACCTCTCCAAAAGGCTTCAAAGTTGAGCAAAGGGCTCAGCTCTCGGTATCCAATGGGTCAATGTGATGAACATAGGCTCAGGAGGAAAGAATCACATCACAGTATCTTGACTCAACAAGATCCCAACCTTCTCCCTGTGGACAGCAATAGGTCCTCCTGGGAAGAAGAGAATGGCAAGAGCAGGGAGATGGCCAGGATGTGACCATGCTTAGTGAAAACTTACAGCACAGAAACAGAAGTACAGTTCCTCAAGAGACATGTAATATGAAACAGGACATGAAAAAAAGCAAATAAGCAGACTATTTGCCACTTGCTGAGGAAACTGTGGAATTACTTCTCTAGTCACTTATAAACACTACAGGGTCCAGTACGGTGGCCTAGCAGCTAAAGTCCTCGTCTTACACACACCAGGATCCCATGTGGGCACCTGTTCTGGTCCTGGCGGTCCCACTTCCCATCCAGCTCCCTGCCTGTGGCCTGGGAAAGCAACAGAGGATGGCCCAAAGCCTTGGGACACTGCACCCATGAGGGAGACCTGGAAGAGGCTGCTGGGTCCTGACTTTGGATCAGCACAGCAACGGCCGTTGCGGTCACTTGGAGAGTGAATCATCGGACGGAAGATATCCTCCTCTGTCTCTCCTCCTCTTTGTATATCTGACTTTTCAATAAAAATCAAATAAATCTTTAAAATAAATAAATAAATAAATAAATAAACACTACAAAAAAATCACTGTCTTCAGTTTCACTGTCTTAAGTTTCAGCCTATAGACTGTGAGAGAATTAGTCAATTTGGGCCAGTGCAGTGGCACAATAGATAATCCTCTACCCCATGGCCCGTGCACACTATGTGTATCAGTTTGTATCCTGGGGGCAACTTTCTAAATCTTACTGCCTGATTCTGTGTTCTAAAACCATGTATAACTATACTGAAATGTTCTAAAAGTTTCACAGACATGGTTACGATGACATGAAACTCCTGATGACAACACTGTTCTTAAAAATGAAAATCTTAGAGCCAAACTGAGTGCCTATATTCCAGGTTCCTTGTAGAGGTGGAAGATTGCCCAGAGCACAGTAAGACATCTTATCTCTGTGAGCAAGTGATGCTCAGGACAGGAGAGTACTTCTAGATCCATCACACTGTACAAAACACGGGAGTATCAATGTATTTCAACCTGAGTACAGAAAGGACTGATTGGGCACTGAATAGTCCAATTAGACCAGCTGACACTACCCGTCAACAGTGATAAGAACCTGAAATCATTTGCTTTGAAGAAATGAAAACATCTTCCTGTACTGGGGAAAAGATTGTTGGTAACAGCCCAGACTAGGTCCCAGCTCCTGGCTTGCTCAAGGTGCGACCCCAGCAGCTGTAGAGGAGTGAACCACCAGGTGGGAGCTCTATGCTTTTCTCTCTCAAATTTAAACAACCAAAAAAAAATTCTGATCAATCCTGCGCTTTGAATGAATCTTTGAAGAAATATGCCTAATTTTCACTCCATGAACAATATTTAGGAATGCAATTAGCAAATTAGAGAGACACTGCACTATGATGTTTATAATAGCCAGGTTCACAACCGTATACACAGTCAACCCAGATACTCCTGAACTGACTGACGACTGGATAAAGAAAATGCAGTGCATAAACACAACGGAATATCAGTCACAAAAAGAAATAAATAGAAGAAATCCTGATATATCCAAAAAAAAAAAAAAACTGGAGATGAAGGTAAGTGATAAGTCAACTATCCCATTTACTCTTATTCATGTAAGTCAGTATAAAGATCACATGGATACATGATTTGGGATATATGACAGATATTTTCTCACTGAATTACTCCATGTACATAGCTGTACACCCTTCTCTCCCCACATCATGACAACTACCGTGAATCCCACATTCTGTGATAGTTATACTCCTGTTTTCCAGAAAGAGACTTTAAGTTAACACATTATAATATCCATCCATGATGTGAACACTGCAAAATATTTGCAAAAAAAATCATTGCTTCTTCACATCAAACATTTCTTTAAAAAAATATTCCTAACAGAAAAAGATGCAGCATTTTTGTCTTTTACCAACATGATGGCCAACACACCAAAAAGAATCTAAAAGTGGTTAACATTACCAATTCAGAATAATTTGACAAAGCAGTCTCAAATTTAAGTCATATTCCCTACAAAGGCCTATGTGCTAAAAAATATATCCCTTCTAGTGAAACGAAGGCTTTAAAACATGGCTTGAAGTAACAATTAGAGCACCAACTGATTCATGCTTAGCAAATTTTGCCCCAGTGGAAACTGCATTTTTAAGCTCCATCACTAATTTAAATAATGTCCATTAGTTTCACAGTGACTAACAAATGGAAAGGACAACATGATCAATGCCCCGTTCCCAATATTTCTGCAATATTTGGTACTATTTTTTCAATACTGTGATCACTATACCAAGAATCTAGTTCAACATCCGAGGAAAAAAAAGGTGGGGGGGGGGGCGGCCAGCACAATAGCATAGCAGTTAAAGTCCTTGCCTTGAATGCATCTGGATCCTACATGGTTGCCGGTTCTAATCCCGGTGACCCTGCTTCCCATCCAGCTTCCTGCTTGTGGCCTGGGAAAGCAGTCAAGAATGGCCCAAAGCCTTGGGACTCTGCACCCACACGGGAGACCCGGAAGAAGCTCCTGGCTCCTGGTTTTGGACTGGCTCAGCTCCAGCCACTGCAGCCACTGGGGAGTGAACCATTGGACAGAAGATCTCCTTCTCTGTCTCTTCTCCTCTGTATATCTGCCTTTCCAATAAAAATAAGTAAATCTTAAAATAAAAAAAAAAAGAAATGAGGTACTTCAATTTTCACTACACAGTGAATCAGGACCTCTAAGCACTCCACTACTTCTAAAAATCTTAACAAGTCCACAATGCCACAAGTATTTACACTACATTAAACACTATACTATGGGAGACAGAAAAAATTCACCCCACCCCACACAACAGAGACTACATGATTTCTACATGTGAGGCCCACTTAAAAAAAAATGATACTGGAGATGCGGGAATTATATCATTACATCTACATAGAATGTCCCTTCCTAATGTCAAGGTTACATACTTTAAGTCTGAGTCTTAACATACCAGTCACCCACGAATGACAGACTGTGTGGTTGATCAAGAATATGAATCAAGACACTTGAAGTGCAAAATAACTACCAAATTCAAACAAAACTAGAAAGTAATGTTTGTTTCCTTCAAGAATGTCAATCGTTCCTAAATATAATTTTTAGCATTAATGAATTGATGGACCCCAATCATAAACTGAAGTTTGTTCTTATACATACAGAAAAAAAAAAAAAAAAAAACAGCAATTACTTTGCAGGAAGAGATAATCAAAATAAAACTACAGGGCCCAGCACGGTAGCCTAGTGCCTAAATCTTCACCTTGCATCCACCAGGATCTCTGTGGGCGCAAGTTCAAATCCCAGCTGCCTGGCTTCCCATCCAGCTCCCTGCTTGTATGTAGCCTGAGAAAGCAGTAAAAGATGGCCCAAACCCTTTAGGACCCTGTACCCCCGTGGGAGACCCAGAAGAAGCTCCAGGTTCCTGGATTGCAAACAGCTCAGCTTTGGCCAATGTGGTCAACTGAGGAGTGAATCAGAGGACAAAAAAAATCTTTCCTCTTTGTCTCTTCTTTCTTTGAACCTGACTTTACAATAAAAACAAATTAAAAAAAAAAAACTATAGTACAGAAAATATTGGGATGGGGGTCACATTTTGGATTACCTAAATTTTTAATTAAACTGATTCTATTCAGCAGCTGCTAAAGCATTCCCCCAAAACTCTTTTGACCCTTAAATCTTTTCTGTAAAACATTGGGGCTGGTTATTCCTAAGGTCCCTGACAAATAAAAATTTTGTGCCTGCCTGGTTCCTGAGACCAAAACATCAGATTTTCAAAACAGGAGGAAAGAAGAAATGTTAACTTCTCAAACTGGCAATGCTATAAAAGTCAGGACTTCCTACCTAATCTTAAGATCATAGTTCAAATCTGACATATTCGTTGCTCTTAAGTTGGTCAAAGTTTCACGAATCAAAAGGTACTCCAACCCTGAATAAACTTTAATAATTGCAGCACAGGATTCTAAGAAAAGTTGAAAAAAAAAAAAAGGAAGTGGGAGAGAACCCATTCCAAGACAAACCTAGAATACATTAATTAAAGCTCAATACTGCACTTTGGTATGTAGGTTCCTACAGAAACTCCTAAACTTGCAGTTTAAGGCTAAACAGAAGCCAATAAAAAGGCTCTATCGAACTACAGTGAACTTCTTTCAGGCCGTTCCGTTACCTGAACACTTCATTAAGTTTTCAAAGCAACTTGAGCTACAGCAGCAAATAACCAAAGGTGAGTCAGGACACACGGGGGCTGCTGCACAGTGAAATCCACCTGGTTCGCAAAGCCACGGTCAATGCAGACTTTCCTCCACAATGACACAGGTGGAGGAAAACGCGCAAAGCTGTCCCTATTTGAACATCCCATAACGCGGCCTCAAAGCACCAACTTGAAAATGATCTCTAAGATCGTCTGGTGCAACATGCTTCTCTCAGAAGCCTCCAACTAAGGTCTCACAACTTCGCTGAGGTCCTTGTTGGAGTCACACGACTTCTCAGCAGAAAATCGTTCCTTCCCCACAGCGACCCCGAGGAAAACACACATGTGCTTAAAACCCGGCCAGGGATTTTGGGGGGTGGGGGGAGGTGGGGGGAACACACGGAGAGCCCATGCTCTGATGACAGAAGGGAGTGGACGCTGGGAAGTCCCCAAAGTAGAGGGTTGACAAGGCGGGCAGGGGAGGTGGAGGGGGTCGGGCTCGAGTCACAAAAGGCCACGGGCAGGACAGCAAGGTGGCCAACGAGGGTCCCGGGCCGACCGCGCGGCCTCCCTCCTGCGTCCGGGGCGAGGGTGACGCGCCCCCAGCCACCCTAGCAGGCACGGTGTGCAGGAAGCAGCGCGCCGGGCCGCGGAAGCCGGCAGCGGACGAGCCGACCCCGAGAAGGCGAAATCAGAAAATAGCCAGTCACCGGCAAGGGGAACACGAAACGCGGAGGCCTGGCCTCGGCGCGCCGGACGGACGGTGAGGCCGGGAGCGCAGCGCGTGCGCCCGGGAAGCGCGCGGCCTTCAGCTCCGCCTCCACCGCCCGCCCCGAGTCCCCTCAGCCCCCGCGCCTCGCGCCTCACGCCTCACACCGCCCCACTGGGAACTCCGCGCCGCGCGGCCCCGCGAGGCGGGCGTCGGCAGGGGCGGGGAGGGGCCCGCGCGCGGCTCCCCAGCCCGGAGCCTACTCACCTCCTCCTCCTCCTCCTCCTCCTGCTCTCTCCCTCCTGGCCACCGGCGCGGCCCCGCCGCCGGCGACGCGCTGACGCCGGGCCCCTCCCCCGCGGCCGCCGCCGTAGCCGCCCCTCGCGGCCCGCGGTCGCCTTGGCCTCCGGGCGCGTCAGGCGCAGGCCGCGCCCCTCGGCCCGCCCCGCGGCTGCGCGGCCCCGGACGCGCCGGGCGCCGGCTCTCGGAGGCGGCCGTGGCTCCTGAGGCCCGCGCGATGCGCGCCGCTGCTGCTGCCGCCGCCGGTGAACCGGGCGCCGCGTCCCTGCCTGCTTCCCGCACTCCCCGCGCGCTCCGGCGCCTCCCTCGGCAGCCACGTGCGCTCTGGAGTTTGTTAAGACTCTTTTTGCCTCTTCCGAGCGCGCGTTGAGTCTTTTTCCTGCCTGAAGGTCCTTCGCGGCTCACTCGTTAGGTTGGAGCGGGTTCCTCCATGCTGTTTTCCTTGCCAACCCCCTTCAGCCTGGCCTGCTGGAGTCTCCTGCGCTGCAAGTTCAGAGCTTCTCGGCGCCTTCCATTTCCCTGTGCCCTGGGCTCCTGCGGGCTCCCCGCTGGCCGGCTCACGCCGACCTCCACCTGCACTTGGCACGTCTGACTGCCCCACACACTTAGGATGCAGTTTAAATATTCACCAACTCGTGTTCGTGGCCCCACTCACCTAACATGGAAAGAGTCACATGTGGATAAATTAAAATTCGCAAACCAAAACGATGGCCGTGTTGGACCGTCTTTTCACGTGCGCGGATGTAATGATGGATTAACTGATCACTTCGATTTCAGGGGATGAAATTTTCTGTGAGGACTTATGTTTGAGAAATTTTGAACCTTGTTCTCTCCGTGCGACCTAACCTCACTTTATTCAGCTCTATTATTCATAAATTGAGTAGGCAGCGATCACCGGTAACTCTGGGTCCCCCAGAACCTCTCAGTAAATGAGGAGTTTGACTCATTCTCTAAATTTCTGTGATTCTGAACTGAAGGATTTTTCTTTGGAAGGAGGTTGTGACTTCAATGATTCAGGCACAGGTAAAACACGCATTTGTAACTTCATTTTTGAAACTCCAAGTTGGAAGAGTTAAGCACACCAAAATAAAGGAAACTGGTTAGGCCTTGGGAGTTATATCCCCGAGTTGCTTAAAGTTAAGTGAATGAACGTTTTTACCCGTAAATTGAATTCATGAAACTCTCCCATTCTAAATAAAATCCACACTCTGCATGGACCCTCAAACTTTAAACCCATGGTTGAATTGAACAACAGTATTAAAAGCATTTGAAAGCCTGATCAACCATCTGTCCATCTATTTTCACACAAATGGGAAAACAGAAAAAAGTGAGTGCCAAAAGCTGAAAATGAACGTTCCTAACTTCACGTGAAAACAGTAAATCCTAACCCGTGGAATTAAGTATCAAAACCCCTGAAAACAATGATTGCCATTTCACTGCTTTGAAAATGGAATCCTACATTTTTGCAATTGAATTATCTGTCTTCAACATGATTTGGTGTCTTTTCATTGTATTTACAAAGACCCAAGGCCCGGAGAGGTTAAGCTGCAAACCTGGTATTACCCAGTTGAATTGGAAACAAATCCAGAATTCATACCCAGACCTAGAGTCCCACGTACTTGCCAGCGTCCACATGCAGTTAACCTTCAAGTAAACTGTTCAGCATCGAAACTGTTTGACTTGAAAAGCTTTGTCTTCATGGTCTCAGTGATGTATGAAATTGAGCTTGGCACTAGCTGGCAATGTATTGCTGTCAGAGGCTGTCTGATTCCACTCAGTGCAAGAACTCCTGTTGTACAACTTTAATCTCACTCGGCCAGCATTTATCCACAAGATCCAGGTAATGCTGACTTGATCTCTAGAACCACAGTCCAACCAGATAGATTCATCTCCAAAAGTTCCAAAGACTATGCGTTATTGCAAGGATTAAAAAGAATCTTGTCAAGATTACATCATTATGAAGGAGCTAAAATATGAAAAAGAAAAATGGCGAATGAACACTAAGAGTCAAATGGTTCAATTATTAATTCCAAATTTTAAACTGGAGAATAATCTGCACAAGGGAAGGCTTTTGAAAGTACAGAAAAATACAGACCAAGAACGTCATAATATGAATTGGATTATAGGCGAAAAGAGGGAAAGGAAATTGCGTCAACAGACACAACGATAATAGAAAAATAGGTGCCCTGACAGTGACAGCAACAGGTATAGAACCGTTGTGTTTGTTTACATAGAAATAATGATGAGTACAGTCCAATGGTTTGATTTGATCTTCACTCAACAAATTTTCACTCTAAATTTTCATTCAGTTTTGAGCACCATTCTATGGATGCTCAGAGGGAAAGTCATAAAGGAAAAACCTTGTGTCTTTCTTGCAATTGAGATACACAGAAGGCCATATATGTTCCAAGGCCAAGGGCACAGAAGAAAGTAAAGCCAATGAAACAGGGAAGGTTAAGGAAGACTTTGTGGGTAAAGTGGGTTTTGAGGTCAGGTGTAAGTATGGATGTTTGGAAAAATGTATCATTCTAGAATCCAGGAAGGAGAGATTTGGACATAAAAGACCAATGTAAGCTTGTGTGATAATACCAGAAGAGGGTGATGTGAACATGTGAAGTACACAAGATTGGTAACCAGGTTAGCAAGGTGGACAAAACTGCCATGATCAAGTACTGAGTGTTTATGAGGAGTACTTGGTGGTGATGCTTCAGTATAAAAGACAGTGACACAGGCACTTGAAAAGTGAAGAAGAAAAACATTCGTTTCACAGACGCATGCTGCATGTGACCTCCAAGAGAAGCACCTGTGTAGACAAGAGAGGTGAGATGTGAGGAAACGCGGTAGGTCAACTTCAAGGCTGAGAGTCTTTGAAACTCAAAATATACAAAGCAAAGGTGTGTTTCAAGGCTGTTTACATTTGGAGATGCTAATGAATTTCTAGATCCACTTACATATTCCCATTCTATCTAATTGTTTGTCTTCAATCTGAGGGGAGAGTAAACTTACAGCTTAAAGACACACCAACATTTCTTCGTGGCACCATTAAAAAAAAGTCAGCCACATGACTTCTTCCCTTAAAGGCACTCAGAGAACCTTTGCTGTGAACGTGCATGTGAATAGCTACCATGACTTAAGTGGTGTTTCCACAGTTTAAGAGACAGTTGTTAAGCAAATTGCATGAACAATTAATAAGAACTTGGATTCCTTGGAAACAGACAAGATCAGCTTGGCAAGGTGATAAGAGAAACTGAAGTCACTTGCATCGACAGGTTGGAAGCCTGAGCTTCTCAAAGAAGCAAACCTGATTCTGGCCCAGCTGTGCCCACACATGCATCTACATGCCTTCTCTACGTTGTATGATTGAGGAAGGGTGGAGGACATAAAGTGTGTTAATTTGTTAGGTGCTATTGAAAAATGGAATGCTATTAGCACTCTTTTTTATTTGGAATCTACTTCATTTTGGAATCCATTGGGAGCAGTTAATCTCTTGGGATGGTTTGGAAAGCTTCATTAAATTCAATGAAGGAAAAATAACTGTAAGTTATTCTAAAAATAATCCTGAAATTTACTATGTTTAATTCACTGGCCAAATTGCTTCTCAAGTCAGCGGTGACCAAGGATTCCTAGCATTAATGAACAATTATCATATTGTTGAAATCAACACCATATTTAGCCTTAAAAGCCTTCTTGTTATTGGGACTGAAAGAGGCCAAAGGCATCAGTAGCCTGGGAAGCATAAAATGTATTCTCAGTTGATGAAATGATCTCTTTAAATTAGGGTTTAGCTATTCTAACACTATAATGCGAGGGAATTTGCTTTATCACTGTTACCTTCTGGCCTAACGACAGAAGCATTTTATACTGTGGTTCATCCTGTACCTTTTATCAAGGATAAATTCATGCTTTTGTTTAAAAACAAAGAAAGCTTACATAATCTCTCCTCACGATTAGCCCTTTCCAGTAATTATCTGTTGCTTGGAATCGGTGTCAGCCAACCAAGTTCAGATGGAAAAAAGAACTGTTTGATCTGCGGTGATGTGATTTAGAATACAGTGAGCATGGAAGGTACAGCTATGCACATACAGAGAACATATTTATCTAATTTGACTGCCAATGACTTAATTAATGTTTGTCAAGCACTTTGAACATGAAAAGAACTATCTAGAAGCTGAGAGCTATTACTCATAATCATTTTTCCTACTTGTTGAAATAAAATTAACATAAAAATGTGATATTCTTGTGGTATATTTGAGAGCGATGCTCCTATTCTAACAAACTCAGGGAACCTCACTTATTTTTTTCTGTATTTTTTTTTGAGGAGTTATTCATTCTTTTTTTTTTTTTTTAAAGATTTTATTATTATTGGAAAGCCGGATATACAGAGAGGAGGAGAGACAGAGAGGAAGATCTTCCATCTGATGATTCACTCCCCAAGTGAGCCGCAACGGGCCGGTGCGCGCCGATCCAATGCCGGGAACCTGGAACCTCTTCCGGGTCTCCCACGCGGGTGCAGGGTCCCAAAGCGTTGGGCTGTCCTCGACTGCTTTCCCAGGCCACAGAGAGCTGGATGGGAAGTGGAGCTGCCGGGATTAGAACTGGCGCCCATATGGGATCCCGGGGCTTTCAAGGCAAGGACTTTAGCCGCTAGGCCACGCCGCCAGGTCTGAGGAGTTATTCATTCTTATTTGAAATCCGGAGTTACAGAGAATTAGTTCACGCCCTAAATAGTCACAACAGCCAGAGCTGGGCCAGTCTGAAGCCAGGAGCCAGGAGCTTCTTCTGGATTTCCCACATGGATTCAGGGGCCCAGGTTTCTGCTGTTTTCTGAGGCATGGTAACAAGGAACAGCTGGGACCTGAACCAGAGCACATGTTGGGATGCCCTCAGGCAGAGGACCTCAGACAGAGATTTAACCTACTATGTCATAGCACCAGCCTGGAACCTCAATTTTAACAAAGTTTCACTAAAACTCCCAGATTCTGCTTTCTGCAAGTCAAGTTTCAAGCTGGTTGGGTACCATCCATCGGTAGAACTTGAAGTACACGGCCTAAATAAGCAACAGTAACAGCTTGGGGAAGAGTATGCACCTGCTTATTGAGAAGATGTTAACAAGGGCAAACTAAAATAAGATACATTCTGTAACCTGATTTCCAAGAACTTTTTGTTCATGCTTACATTAAAATTACCAGTATTAACATCTTCTAATTCTTTCTCCAAAGAATAATTACTTTTCTTCTTAATAAAAAAGATTCATATATTTTTATATGAAAGGCAGATTTTATAGAGAGAGAAGGAGAGCTAGAGATCTTCCATCCACTGGTTCACTCTCCACATGACTGCAACAGCCAGGGCTGAACCAGGCCAAGGCCAGAATCAGGAGCTTCTTTTGATTCTCTTGCGTGGTTGCAGGGCTCAAGGATTTGGGCCATCTTTTGTTGATTCCCCAGACACATTAGCAGGGAGCTTGACCGTAACTGGAGTAGCCAGAACTCAAACCAGTGCCCATATGGGATGCAGGTACCATCGGCAGAGGCTTAACTTAAACACTTTGCACCAGCCTTCCCAAAGAATAATTATTAATGACCTTCAGTAACAATCTAAGGAAAAGACTAAAAAGGGGGAATATTCTATTATATAAAGCTTTGATGAGAAACAGACATGATGTTTTCCATTACTGCTTTTTTTCTCCCAAGTCAAGAATAAAAGCAGTTGACAAAAAAGGAAGTAGTGAGAAGTTGTTAGAAAATGGTCTCTATCCATTTTCTTTTAAAAAAAAAAAAAAGATTTATTTATTTTATGACAAAGTCAGATATACAGAGAGGAGGAGAGACAGAGAGGAAGATCTTCCCTCCAATGATTCACTCCCCAAGTGAGCCGCAACAGGCCGGTGCACACCGATCCGAAGCCGGGAACCTGGAACCTCTTCCGGGTCTCCCACGCGGGTGCAGGGTCCCAAGGCATTGGGCCGTCCTCGACTGCTTTCCCAGGCCACAGGCAGGAAGCTGGATGAGAAGTGGAGCTGCCGGGATTAGAACCGGCGCCCATATGGGATCCCGGGGCTTTCAAGGCGAGGACTTTAGCCACTAGGCTATGCCGCCAGAACCTCTACCCATTTTCTACACAGAAATTGTAGTGGTACCTTCAAAAGGTTTGTGGGATGCTTTGCCAACTTCATAACACTTTTAAGACAGAGTGAACTTGCGTACAGAAAGAAAGTATAACTCCAGAACATGGTGACTTTCCCACATAAATTGCTTTTTAGCTTGAAATTTATTGTTTGCATACTCTAATGCCTTAAAGAAAAATTTTATTTGCATCATAATGTAGTCTTTCAAGTGCATTTCACCACACACATACCTTCTTGATGGAATAAACTTAACTAAAGTACCATAGTGACCTTTATGTAGGGGCTTAGAAATCTGCTTTTCCAACAAGCTCTCTCAATATTTTATATTTAGTGAAGTTTAAAGAAGACTTCTAAAGGTGTTATTATACATCTTCCAGCCAAGGATTGTACTTGCCATCAGATGCAGAGAGGAGAGAGGTTGGACTGGTGACTTGGTATAGTAAGCTAAAACTGCTTGTATTGTTGGCAACACATATGGGTTCCAGTATAGCTGATTGTTTGTGGCCTGAAAAAGCAGCAGAGGATGGCTGAAGTTCTTGGGCCCCTGCACTCACATGTTAAACCCCAAAGAAGCTCCTAACTCTTGACTCTTGAGTTTGGATCAGCTCAACTCCTGCCTTACAATTGGCTCACTTTTGGCCACTGCTGCCCTGTGGGGAATGAATCAGCAGATGAAAGGCCTTTGTCTATCTTTTCTTCTTTCTGTAGTTCTATATTTCAAATAAAAATTAAAGCAGGAAAGAAAGAAAGAGAGAAAGAAAGAAAGAAAGAAAGAAAGAAAGAAAGAAAGAAAGAGGAAGGAAGGAATGAAAGAGGGAAGAGAAAGTAAGAAAAGAAAGAAGAGATGTCTTCAGTAAATATTATGTGGTTCTCTTACAGTATCCTATGACTAATACTGGTCAGTGGGCTTGAGGAGAAATAAAATGCTATTAGAATCCTAAGGATGCTTTTCCCTCTGTCTCTCTGGTCATCGAAGCTTCATTTCCCAGATGATGTGGTTCCATGAAGGAAGCAACTCTGGATCACCAGGAGTTGGTCTGGAAAGCAACTGTACTCTCAGGAGACTTCTTAAGAACTGAAAAGTAAGCCTCTAATCGTTTTAAAGAGCTGAGACGTCAGTGTTGTTAGCTACCCTAGCATTATGTAGGCTGTTCCTTAAATACAATCTGATTTAGATAACCTTCTTTCATAATTGCAGAAATAATTTTGTTTCTTGATTTGGGTTTTAAATAGATAGCAAAGGAATAACAGAGTGAATGATACATTTGCCAGTAAAAACAAAAAATCTGAATGCAAATAGAGATAAAAATAGTAAATGGTATGGTAGAAAAAATGCTCTTACGTAGTTTAGTTCTGGATTTACTTTCTAATCCCCCTTTTAAATTAAAAATTAGTGAAATATTTTGGGTACCAAACCTAGAAATGAAATCTCTGTCCTTGCTTAGCTTGGTTTCTTCCGCTGTTCTCCACACTGATCATTCATTATTGACTGTACATCTCATGGGTTCCCAGATAGATGATGTTCCCTTATCTAATACTTGCACAATGAATTGGTTATTTGGGTGTGTGTCTGCTGCTTAGAGCTTAAGGGGCTTGGTGCAATAGCTTAAATCCTTGCCTTGCATCCACCAGAATCCCAGATGGATGCTGGTTTGTGTCTTGGCTGCACCACTTCCTATCCAGTTCCCTGCTCCCTGGAAAGCAGTAAAGGATGACCCAAAGCTTGAGAACACTGCAACCACATAGGAAACCCAGAAAAAGTTTTTGGTTCCTGGTTTCAGATCAGCTCAGTTATGGCCATTGCAGTCTCTTGGGGAATGAAACAGCAGATGGAAGATCTTTCTGTCTTTCCTTCTCTCTGTAACTCTCTCTTTCCAATTAAATTATAATAATATTAATAATAATAATAATGAATCTATTTTTTAAAAATACCAACTAATTTTCCATGGGGTTAATAACTGTATTCCTAACGTATTAGTGCACTAAGGTTTTACTGCACAATGCTGAAGCAGAGAGACTTTCTACTCTGTATGCTTTATGCTCTGTTTCTAAGTACCTGAGTCCATCAACTATAGAAAGGTAAATTACACAGCTTTAGTGGAGAGCATGAAAGACAGACAAGTAACTTCCATAGAAGCCAAACACTTGGCCCAAGTCCTCAGTCTATACTCAGCTACCCATTAAGCAGCCTCTCTGACAACAAAAAGTCAGCTTTTGTTATTGGTTAATTCAAAAATCACCGTTTGAAACCTGCGTGGTACCTACGGAAAGAGAAGGGGGAAAGCTTCCTTTTTTGAGTCTTCAGGCACCACAGAAACTTTGTCAGTGACTTTGCCCAAACTAATCAAACTGCTTGCTGTCTCAACTCATTAAAAAAAAAAAAGTAAGATGATACACAAAATATAAGCTAGCTACAGTTCGCTTCTCCTGTGAGTAGGTTACAGTTAATAGCATTTCTTGGGTTTTAACACATTACCTCTCCCTTAATTCACAGGCCATTTGAGAGCAGGAGGTGGGAGGAGGACTCACGTGGGTTTTTTTCCCTGTTGCCGTTTCCGTGACTCACTGAACAAATTCACATAACATTCCTGGCGTTGAGTGGAAGAACTTTATGAAATATACTCATTGAAATCTATTTCAATTCTACTTAGTATTTATTTATCCCCATTTTGAAGTGGGACCTTGCTGCTTCTGTTCCTATAGAAAAGAAGTTACGCTTTAAGAAAACTTTACAAAAGGGAAGCTGATCTTGATGTTATCAAACTTCCCTCTTTTCTTGTAACAGAATATTTGAGAAAATGCCAATTAGTGTCGCCTAGCATCAGAACTTTGCTGGATCTGATTGCTTTTGAAAATTAACTTGCATGAAGCTATCTGACTTTCTTTAACAGATGATAGTACATTCCTCTCTGAAGAGTTTACACTTCCATTTCTGCTTGCATACTAAAATAGCAAGATTGCATCAGATTTGTTAGATGAAATGATTCCATAACTAAAAAGTCCCACCCCTCTGTTGGAGGTTGGAACATTGGTATAAAACTGGGCATCCATATTCTTTTGTGGCGGGTGTTAACCAGAATGCCGTTTTTATCTAGCCTGTCACTGGGTGGTTTTGTAATTAGAAGATTCACTCTAAAATGAAAATCTGAGGTTGATGAGGCAGAACCAGCTGTGTTTTAAAGGGAAATTCTTATTAGTACAAAATATTGGAGAACAAACAAAATCAATTTTTACAGGCAGATTAACCAAATTGTTCATTATTGTAGTAAACATCGCAAAAATCAAGAGGATGAACTGTATTGTGAACTATATTAACCTTATCCAAGCAAGGGAATGAAATACTATGATCCAATTTATGCACAATAATTGTGCAGACTAACATCCTCGTAGTTTGGACAGTGACTCATTTTGTTCTGTGTGACCTTTGTTCCTCAGGATTGGCTGCTATTAAAAAGTAGAAGCAATAAAAATAAAATAGAATTTTACCAAACTAGCTTTGAAGTTTTGTGGGTGTGTTTTTTTTGTTTTTGTTTTTTGTTTTTGTTTTTGCTTTTTTGTTTGTTTTTGTTTTTAACACATGAGCGTTGAAACTAAAGCACAACACTGCTGTTAGGTAATTTGGTATCTGCACATCTTCAAAGTAGGTCTTATTATTTGAAAAGTTACATTGTTTTTCCTGAAGAACATTTAGTAAACTATATTTTAGTGACCTATGAGTTTAAAGCTATAACCAAGCTTTCCCCTTTTCAATAGGAGTTCTTGCCACTTGATCTTCATTTGGATGTGGATTGCATGTGAGAGGAGAAGTATATTTCATGGAGAGTTTATACAAAGCAATTGATAGCAAGTCACCACAAACAAGTAAATCTTTTATAAATCATCAGACTGGGTGAATTGCGAAAGATTGCGTGAAATCACTTCGCTAAAGTACTATTTTCCAGAAGTTTTGACAGTCAAAGGGTCTGTAAAAAACTATAGGTACACAATATTTACTTTTTAAAAATGTTTCATGAGCTCCTGTTAAGTGATTTATTTTGAAACTTGCCGAACACACAAAAGGAGAGAAAATACTACTAAAAGGAACCCACAATGGAGTTACCAACATGTTTGCTGCATTGTTATAGATTTCATTCTTTCTTGGATACTGTTTTTTTATTGCTGGATTATTTTTTAAGAAAACTCTGATGTCACATTATTTCTTATGTAAATGCAGCAGTATTTTTCAAAAAACAAAATACAATGTTTTCTTATGTAATCACACTTTAATTATCACACCTAGGTATGTTTATGCTATTTCATACCCCTGAAGTCATTGCTAATGAGTAATATTTACTTGCTTGACTTCCGTCATTATCTTACTCTACCTTTTCTCCACTGTGGTAATCCCTTCAATTAGCAAAAGTAAGTCTATCCTTTGGTTAGATGATTTCTCACATTTTCAGGACTCCGTTATGTCTTTCTCTAGCATAATGTGTCATCCAGAATCAACACTATGAATTCTGTGTGAAAACTGGCATGATACAAGAAATTTATTTTTTTTAAAGAATTATTTATTTTTATTACAAAGTCAGATATACAGAGAGGAGGAGAGGCAGAGAGGAAGAGCTTCCATCCGATGTTTCACTCCCCAAGTGACCACAATGGCGGAGCTGCACCGATCCGAACTCGGGAACCTGGAACCTCCTCCGGGTCTCCCATGCAGGTGCAGGCTCCCAAAGCTTTGGGCCGTCCTCAACTGCTTTCCCAGGCCACAAGCAGGGAGCTGGATGGGAAGTGGAGCTGCCAGGATTAGAACCGGCGCCCATATGGGATCCTGGGGCGTTCAAGGCAAGGACTTTAGCTGCTAGGCCACGCCACCGGGTCCGATACAAGAAATTTAAATTTGTTCAAATATCGAAGTTTTCCTGAGTATGAAAGTAATGTCATTTATAACATGTGAAATGAGTGTCTAGCTTAGCTATGACTGCATTGAGTAACTCGCTAAGTAATTTGCAGGATATTTCCCATGAGATCCTTTGCAAATATAGAAAGTCAACTTTGGTCCAGTAAATAGTACATAAAAATTGAAAAGTAAATGAAAGAAAAGGTTTAGATTTCAGTCTGAGGAAGGACGGGGCCAGAAACTGTGAAGGAAAGACTTAAGGACAGTCTTCTCAGAGCCCTGCTCCTGGGATGCTTCAGCCTCCATCCAGCAGTAAGCCCTGCTCAGGGTCTAGTGGTCTCCCCTTGGTCGGGGCGTGGCAAAATCTCTTCAAACTAGCGGTCCTAACATCGCAAACAGTGAGGCCATAGCAGATTCCCAAGGAAAGGTCAGGTGTTGATACCGAAAACAGACATAATGGGCAAATTCAACAGCCAGGCCTCTGCTGGGCAAATTCAACAGCCAGGCAAGATAAGCTTGTAGAAACTCTTCCTTTCTCCCAGCAGAGGCTCTTTGTCTTTCAGATATTATTCATGGGCCATTGCAAATCAGCCCCAAGGCTGTTCTCCTTTCCACATCTACGTTTGGCTGTTTCTTTGCTTTCACTGGATCTCCTTTTCTCCAAGTGCCCTGTACCGGAACCCAGCATTCCATACACCCACAACTGCTACCCTGTTACAACTAGTCTGTGCACCTGTCATACCAAACCTATCTTTTTTTGAGCTGTTCTAGATGGAGTTTTAAAATCCACTCTAATTTACAATTCTACATTTTCCTTTTTATGTTTGCTCCAATATCAGCTTTCCTTCCAGGTCACTATAATAAAAAAATAGTAATTTCAGGCCTTGGATCATTCATTCTGCTCTTATTTCCAAAATAGCCACCCTTTCATAACTCTCAAACTACATTTAGTACATTCATACTCTAGTTATCCCAGTGCTTCCTGGGACATAAAGAAGACATACAATGCATATTTGAATTTAATTGGGCTGTAGGAATTGCAGTATTCTGCAATCTTATTGATTAATGGAAAAGATCAGAAAATATTGCCTAAGCGATATTTAATTTTTCCTTTAAGACTAAATGTTGTGATTAGTGTTTAAGAGGTAAAAAGAAGTTCTGTATGCATTATTTCAATTTCCAAACAAATGACTCCTGTGTATGATTAACTCACCAAAAAATAGTTTCAAGGGGGTGGGAGGATGCTGGTAAAAGGATAGAAAAGGTACTGGGCCCAGAGCAGTAGCCTAGTGGCCGAAGTCCTGGCATCTTATGGGCACCAGTTCATATCCTGGCTGCTGTACTTCCCTTCAAGTTCCCTGATTGTGTCCTAGGAAAGCAGTAGAGGATGGCCCAAAGCCTTGGGACCCTGCCCATGTGGGAGACCCAGAAGAAGTTCCTGGCTCCTGGCTTTGTGGAGGCCACTAGGGGAGTGAACCAGCAGATGCAAGATCTTTCTCTCTGTCTCTCTCTCTCTATCTGTCTTTCCAATAAAACTAAAACTAAAAATAAATCTTTTTTTTCCTTTTTTTTTTTTTTTTTAAAAAAGGGGAGTGTAAAAAAGACGAGGGAGAGGCAGGTCAGGAAGGCCTACGGCCTGGATGAAGTTTTCTTTACCTCACAGAAACGTAAAAGAAACTACAATAAAGTAAAAATTGACTCGGAAAAAAAAAAACTCATCAAACCTCCTTTTGTTGCAGGATGCAAGAGAGATCATGCCAGACAAGTCTAGAGGGTGTTAGAGTCTTTATTAACCAAGTTTGGTGAAGCAGTGCCCACTAGAAATTAGCATACGAAGTAATTTTATTTGAAAGACAGACAAAAGCAAGCAGGTGAAATCTTTTCTCCAAATGTCTGCAATACTTAGAACTGGGCCAGGTTTACATTAGGAGCTAGGAATTCCATCTAGATTTCCCACCTGGAAGGGGAGGAACCGAAGTCCTTGAGCCACCCTTGTTGCTGCCAGAATGCAGAGGAAACTATTAGAAGTTGAGCATGCAGGGCTTGCATAAATATCTGTGCTGTGGATTGCAGGTATCCCATGGAGCATCTTAGCTACTGCACCAAACACCTTCTGTGATCTTTCAAATTCTCGTTAGTAAGGTCTTAGCTCCAGATCTCATTTGTGTCTTCTGGATAACTGCCATGGTCTCCTAACTTTTTCCCTTCCTGACAATTGGGTATCAGCTTCTTTTTTTTTAAAGATTTATTTTTATTTTTATTGGAAAGGCAGATATACAGAAATGAGGAGAGACAGGGAAGAAGATCTTCCATCCAATGGCTCACTCCCCAAGTGACCGCAATGGCCGGTGCTGCGCCGATCCAAAGCCAGGAGCCAGGAATCTCCTCCAGGTCTCCCACACGGGTGTAGAATCCCAAGGCTTTGGACCGTACTCGACTGCCTTCCCAGCCACAGGCATGGAGCTGGATGGGAAGCAGGGCAGCTGGGATTAGAACAGGTGTCCATATGGGATCTCAGTGCATTTAAGGTGAGGACTTTAACCGCTACGCTATCATGCTGGGTCCGGGTATCAGCTCTTTAACCTGCCCTGAGACATCTATCCAGAATGCAAACCTGTTCATATCTTTTCTCCAAATAAACAACCCCAATGTCTCTACAGACCCCACAACAGAAAAGCTTAAATTTTTAACATAGAAAGTACTGGGGTATGTGATTTAACTCCACTCTCTAATGTGTACTTTCAGCTCCAGCCACACTAAAACTACTATAGTTTCCCAATTATGCCTTCTTCTCTGATAATCCTAGGCCCTTGTCTATATAGCTCTCTGTTGCCTACCAAGTGACAAGACTTCACCAGCAATGCTGAGGCCACTTTTGCCATAATTTTTCCAAATTGGACATTTCCTCATTGTATTCCCAGAAGGCTGTCAATGTTCCTACTGTAAAGCTTCTTCTATTAGGGTATTGCTTATATTTGGTGGACATGTCTATTTTTTTCATTGAAGTGGAAGCTGCTCAAATAAAGGGATTGTCTAGTCTCTGTTTAGTATTCTTGATAACCAACTCACAGCTTGGCATATTGTGGGTGTGTTGCTTAAATTAGTGAATGAGGACACGAATGGAAAAAAACTCTTCTACATGTGTAAAACTCTATTAAGCCTGAGCACACAAAAACAGAGACCTAGCGTGGTCTTCTTTATTTGCAAATCACATAAATGCAACTTAAATTAACTTAGGATAAAAGAGGATTTATTAAAAAGACACTGCACTATCTCAGGTAATTGAAAAAAGAATTGGTCAACAGAACAGTGAAGAAAAAAAAAAAAAAAACAAAAAAACCAGTTCAGCCTAAAGAGTATCTCACACAGGGTTTGTTTGCCACCAGTTTGTTTCCACGTGTCTTCTCTGGCCCCTTCTGCTGGATGATTCTGTCTTTCTCACTGTAAACTTTTTTCCAGTTCACTAGCTGTGCATTAGAAGTACCTGGGGGAGTTAAAAAAAAAATTGACACCTGGGTTCCATCCCAGATCAAGGCAATGAGAATCGCTGGAGGTTGCTCTTTTTAAGAGGTTCGCTAGGTGATCCAGTTGTGCCACTGGGGTTCAGAAAAACCAAGTAGACAGTTTCAGATCCCATTCCCAAAATTTCCTCTCCTCAGAACAAAACAGATTCACTGTCAGTTTTCATTCAAAACAAAAAAAATCCTCTAGAAGAAATTTTCCACTTAGGTTAGGTCCCATGTCTGTCTCTGCATCCACTAACAGTGGTCAAATGCATAACATCACATTAAATATGGCAGCGTCTGTTAGTTGGAGAGTGTTGGTTAAAGCACACACAGAAAATAGACATAATGTTTCTAGAAGTCATAAAACAACATATGTTGCATATGCAATAGGATCATCTTTACAATAAAATTTAAACACTCTTTGAATAAATGGATGAATGAATGATATAATGGGTTAATGCCATATACCTACAGATTTTTATATAAATAACAACCATTTCCAATAAATGATGTAGTTAGTATTGTCACATAATCCTACTGAGTTTTCTTTTTCCCCTTAATTCTGTCATCCAAAAGCAAAGTCAATACTGCAAAATTTTGTTTTTTGAATTCTTAATTTAACGTTCAGTTTAATCCTTTTTCACAGCCATTCAAGGCTTAATTTCACTTTATGAGCCAAGGTGTTCAAATCTCAGTCCAAGAGCAAAACAAACCATGGAAAATGACAATGAACTTTGAACCGTGGCATTTGGGCATCTTAGGACGAGCTGGAGTTAAAGGGTGGGGAAACCATTTCCACTTGTGTTCAGACGGTAGAGCAAAAAAGAGGGATGAGCTAGAGAGCAGGAATCTGCCAGCAAGCAGATCTATACTTGGGTAGAGAAGGTGCCACATTCCAGGGCTGATATTAGAAAAAGCCAGAGGTGTCTAGACACTCCTGTCTGCCCCTAAAAACCTCCCTGGGGATGGAGTACTCAGAAATGTCTGGAAGAGAGACAATAGTGTATTCTATCTGGTCAGCTCCTTCAATACTTCACTTAACATTTAAAACCTTAAGCATACATTTGAAGTTTCTTCAAAAGATTAAGGGAAATGAAACTAAACAATAAGTTATATTGGTGGAAGCAACCGAAATCCATACCTAGGAGTGATCTCCAAAAAAGATTACAGCCAAAACAAAACAAAACAAAAAGTCACATCTGTTCATACTGAGACAAAAAGCACACACACAGATGTCTGTCATAATTTTTTTCACAAAAATTAACCAATCTTTTAATTTCATTTTCCATGAAGTTTTTGAAGTACCTCCCTCTTGTCCTACAAAAACTGCTAACAGAAAAAAATAGTTGGAGAAAACTTTTTTTGGTTGTGATTTTTTTTTATAACAATTAGTGTATTAGGGAGTCCAGGTGGCGCGGGTCTCTGAATCTCACAGCCACATTAGCTGTGGCTTGGAGAACCCATGCAGAGCCTGGCTTCCTCCTGGGGATCCTAGTTCTCCATCTACCTCTGCCAAGTGAAGGTTAAATCCTGGGCTTGTGGGTAACCAGAGCAACTACAGAGCCAGGCTTCACCAACAGATGCCTAGCGACTAGTTCTAGGGTCTTGGGGGTCTGGAATTACTGCCTAGGGACATCCATGGATAAGGTCATAGTACATGTAGGTGAGGAATAAATCCCAAGGGACACTCAATGACAGGGCCACTGTATTTGCAGGTAAGTGAAGGGATTGAGGACTGGTTGTTTGGAGGGGAGAAACTGTAAGGTCTGTATGGGTCGAACTAATGCACCAGCCCACATGGGAATCCAGAGTTGGGTTTGTTAACATGGAACATTGCTGACCACCATACACCAGTCCACATGAAAGCTAGGGCTGGGGGAGGCCTGTCTGGCAGGACTAGATTCCAGCACCCAACTGTATGTTGGAACACGGGATGGGTCTCATTAGGCAGGGCCATGAAACTAACCAGCACACGAGAGAACCAGGTCCAGAGGTGGATTCTGTGGAGGATATGTGGGCCAAACCCTGTGGAAATGCAAGTTCTGCTGGTTAGCTCAAGAGTTGAGGTGGTGATGGGCTGAGCTAGGTGTGATCATGGAACCTGCCAACACTCACAGGTACACGGACCAAGAATAGTCTGGGCAAGTACAGGCTGCAGCACCCACATGTGCATCCTAAAACAGGGTGTGGGGAGGGCTGGGCCGCAACATTTACCAGCTCATACTACACTGATGGAGGAGCTGACTATGCAGGGCAAGGGCCTAGCACCTGCTGGCATTCATGAGATCTGGGTCTTAGAGTGGGCTATGTGGGGGAACCTGGAAACTGCCTTAGAGGGTCATAGCTCCTGTTGGTGACCAGGCTGGGCAAGGTAGCTGCAACTGTTGGCAAATGTGTGGGTTGGTTTTTTAAGGGGGTAGACTGGGCAGGGCTGAGCAAACCTTAGCTCACTAGCAAGTGCAGAAACAAGGCTGGAGTGCATGTCATGCTGGGATAGGCTGTCACACCCACTGGTTTGCATGAGCCAGGAATGGGAGCAAACTTAGCAGGGCCAGCTTCCAACAACCACCCATAAGAGTTGGGACTGGGGGGAGGCCAGGTCAGGCTAGGCTAAAGTATCCAAAGGCAAAGGCCAAGACAGTTGAGGAGCTATGCAAAACTCGGTTAGAGCAACTGCTGCCATTCACAGATCTGTGGCTGGGAACAGGCCTGTTTGGGGAGCAAAGAGAACACCCTGGCTGGGTTGTGGTTCCCACTGGAGAGTATGAAGGCCTAAGTGGGGGCTTCTGTCTAGTTTGGGCATGGTTGCAGTGTTCCTCAGCACAAGTGTGGCCTGGGTCTGGGGGTGTGACACAGGGTTAAACTCCAGCACCCACTGGTGCTTGTGAGAACCAGGTTAGACGTAGGACTGGCTAAACTAGGTCTCTGCACCTTTCTGAGCCAGATGTGAGCCGTGTCTGCATGCGGACCGTACTTGGTTGGGCTGTGACACCCAACAGCAAAAACCAGAATGGATGAAGGCCAGTCAGGAAAGGCCACTGTTCCTGCTAGGACAGGAAATAAACTAAGTAGGACTGGCCCATGGACTCACTGATGTGTGCGAGATCTGGCATTGGGAGTTCTGACAGAGGAGCTTGGGCAACTCTTCTGTTGGGACACAGTCCCTGCAGGTAAGTGCAAGAACCATGAAAGGGAGCAGTGTGGACCAGGCCAAGGAACGGTACCCACCAGCATACATTTGGGATAGGTCAGTGGCAAACCAGGCTGGGCCAGTTCACATCATCTGCTGAAGAATCGAAGCACCAGAATGGAGTGTAGGTTGGGCCAGCTTGGGTCACAACACAAGCCAGTTCACATGAGGGCCAGGACTGGGGGCCAGCTGGTCTGGCTAAGAAGTAGCCTCACACCAGTGTGAGTTGGATTTGGGGGTGGACCAGGCTGGGTCAGGCACAAGCAACCATTGGCAAATGTTGAGGAGAAGCAGACCATGTCAGACTGAACCTCAGCACCCAACCAGTACATGTGAGACCCAGGTGGGAGGGGGTGAAGCTGGTAAGGGGGATGTGGAGGGCTCCCCTGCTGGACCACCACTCCCACTGGAGAGCTTGAGTTGGGATGGGGGCAGACCAGGCCAGGCAGAGTTACAACACCTGTTGGCCTCATGTGAGCTGGATCAGGGAAAAATCAGAGTGAGTGTGGGTTGGTTGGGCTTTGTTGCAGCATCAGCTGGCACATGTTGGCACAGGGGGCAAATTCTGTCAATTTAAACTGCAGAACCACCTGGAGAGTGCAAGATCTGGGAGCGAGTGGGAGTGGGCTTAGTAGGGAAACAGTGGGCACCTCCCTCTTGGGTTGCCACTCCAACTTGGTGAGCATGAGAATCAGGACTGGGGCAGGCATGACTAGACAGTGACACCCACCAGCAGGTGTGTGGGCTAGATAGTGGGGCTGGTTGGGTTGACCTAGGCTTTAATGTCCATTGACATGTATGACAGCTGAATGGGATGTAGGACAGACTGGATCAATCTGCTGTACATACTGGCAAGCACGAGAACCAGGGTAGGGGCCAGGCTTGAAGGGAGTTACTGCAGGTTCTTCTGACTAGGTTGCAGCTCCTACTGGTTTGTGTGGGGGCTGAGTTGTGGTGGGCAGGATCGGGCTGGGCTGAAACACCCATTGGTTTGTGTAGAAGACAGGGTGGAGACAGAAGACAGGGTGGAGACAGAAGTGACCCAGCAATTGCAACCACCAGTATGTGCATAAGCTGATTGGGGCAATGGACTCTGCCGGACCCTGTATTGGCAAGCACATACAAGAATCAGGTCTGAGAGCACCTCAGACAAAATTTCTATGGGGATCCCCCCAACTGAACTGCTGGACTCAGAACCTCAACTATGGAGAGAATTGCAGTTTTCATGATCTGACAGTAGAGCACATGTGTAAGAGCTGGGCCTCCTCAGTGGCTTAGACAGATTAGTGAACAGCATATCCAGGTGCACATGGAGGATATGGCAATACATATGGAGTCAGCAGATGACACCTGGTGCCACAACAGAGGATGGAGGACAGAACAAATCTATCAACTACCCCAGCCAAGCGTTGGCAGTGGATAACTGTTGAACTACTGAAACCTCATGAGTGGGATCCATGCAGCTTGCCCCACATCGGGGACCCTGGGGTGGTGTCGGGTGGCTGTCCTCCATCCCAGGGTGCATAGGCGTTTGGGAGGCTGGGTGTGGCTTCTCTCCCCACTTCCCTCAGATACAGAAAGGAAAAAAAGAGACTGTGGAAATGGTGATCTCACCCACCTTCCTGTAGTCCTTGGCCCTAATCACTCTAATCAACTATGTAAAAATCACAAAAAATAAAAACAATTAATAATTTAAAAATGCTTCTGTGTGTAAGAAAAAACAATTAGTGTATTACAACTTTTAAACTAACAAAAATATAAATATTATTTTAAAATGCATTATAAAGGAATTGAGTAATTAAAATTTGGGAACACCTTAAAAATTAGAGAAAGGATGGGCAATTGGGTGGGCCTTCTCCCTTAATACCCCTCTTTTAACATGAAGGAAACAATATGGAAATAATAGTCTTACCCACTTTCCTATAGCCCTTAAACCTTTTTACCCTAATTAACTATGTAAAGATTGTCAAAAATATAATTAAAAAATGCTATTACGTGGACAAAAAAATCAGAGAAATATTGAACTATTTTAAACTTGTGATATAGATTAATATGGATTAATACCTTGATTCTATACTCACAGGAAGAAATAAAAGCGTTGGGAAAAGATAGCAAAGTGAATTAATTCTGGAGCTGATTTTGATTGTTTTTAGTAGGAGGAGACCTTGAAGGGATGCAGGGTGAAGGGGTACATGAGCAGTGTAGCAGTCCAAGGACTGAAATCCAGCTTAACCATCTTTGTTTTTCCTAAATCAGCTGGGTGGGCCTTGGTTACCTTCCACCTAACTGCAAAAAAATGAAAGCTGTTGAGGTAGTTCAACACAGTTTGCAGGGAACACTGAATCTCAGTCCCTTGGGTTGAGTTCCCCAGGGACAAAAACAGAAGTTTCTCAGTGAAAACCTGGCACGTTAGATATTCATTCCTGTCTCCTTTCCTCTGGTGTTGTGTGGACCCAGGGCCCAGGACAAGATAGACAGCTGTTCTTTGTGTTGTATCGCTGGAGAGCCAGTATGAGAATTTAAATTCTACTGTGTATTTTAAAAATAATTATAAAAAAGCATTCAGGTACAGCAAGTCTTGTGCTTCTTTTTATAAAGGTTTAAGCAAATAAGCAAACAAATGACTGGGCTGTTGTTATTTAACCTGAGTCCCCAAGGCCCAATACTTCCTTTGAATACATACATATGAGCTGCTGGGCTTCTGGGAGTCCTGACTCACACAGCTGAGGGCAGAATTTGGCCCTCTGAATTCCTGCAACAGGGCCTTGAATGAGTGGATCAGAATGCTATGCAAGGCTGTTCCTGAGGTCTGTAATTCTTTACATTTACTCAGTGCTCTAACATGAGAAGGTGTTTCTCACCTAGTTCTGCCCAAGTGAACACCATATTGTATTGTTGTGGGCTCCAGGTCAAAGAAGTGAAGAAGCAGACGACTTAGCAAACACCTTCCAACAGTTATTTTTAAAGATACTTGTCTCCTTTATGAGTAAGATTTTCTTTCCAACTGCTCTCCTTTTTGTCAGAATGCCAGTTCCACTTCCAGTATTGTTCTGCTGAGGTTGCTGGGAGGCAAATGAAAGGCAGGGGAAATACAGTCCTGGGAGAGGAAGGAGGGGGTCAGGGGCCAAGCTAGGCCTGGGGAGCCTGGCCTGCAGAGGAGGGGGACGGAGAAAACCTGGAGAAAAGCAATGGCACCAGAGATAAAACAAAAACGCAGGGGAGAAGGGATTAGGGAGATAAGGAGTTCAAGGGAGGAACTGGAATGGGAAAAACAAGAAGGAAAGATGTAGATGACCAGAGCAATGCTAGAAACAAAAGTATTCTCATTTTATTATAAGAAAAGTTGTTGTAAGATCAGTTTTCCACCCACCCCCCAATTTTATCTTGAATTTTGATTAACTCTTATTTGGCAATACTGTAAATGTCAATAAACATAGTCATTGACTTTATTTTCCTGGATCAAAGTATTTTATTAGGCATTCTTGCTTTGATAATATGATGGAGAAGGGTTAAGTGGAAGGAGAAACATTTTTAAATTTAATTTTCATTTGCCTTAAAATGCTTTATATTGGTTATAACTAAATTCATAGTTCATGAAAGAGTATTAAAATTCATTTATTACCTTTTCAAGGTCTGGACATTCAGACTGCAAAGTAGGTACTGAATCAAGATGGCGGAATAGGGTAAGGACATGTTTAAATGGATGGAAAAACATTTAATCAGGAAGAAGCAGAGAGGACATATTCCAGGAAATAAGAAACGACAGAACAACAGCAGAGGGGTACGTGGAGACTGACAGACACAGGAAAGCAGCGGGCACAGCAATTTAGTGTTGCAGTGACTGATACTCCAGCAGCATTCAGTTAATGGCGATCTGAACTCTACCAACAGCTGGAACTCCACCAGCAGCCAGGTGGGAAGGGACTTTCACTGGGAGCTTGGGAGGTGAACCCAGACAAAGAACTGTCCGTCCTGCTGGTCCGTTTGATTTGACCAGGAGCAGAGACCGAGCAGCACATCCCAGATGGGCAGTGTGAGAGCAGGGTGGATTTCATAGCCCAGTTAGCCCCGTAGAGCCAAATTGGGTGCCATTTTGCGTAAGGAGGCAAAGGGAAGGGAAAGGACTGAGCATGCACTGAGCTGGGAGTGAACTCATTTCTGACTCAGTGAACTGCATCAACGTGGTGTTCTACAGGTTCCACCCAAGACAGGTCTGGGTAGCCCTCAGATCTGACGGCCAACAGATCAAGAACTCTAGTAGTGGTAAGTCAGGCGCCATTTTGTACACTGTGGCAAACGCTTTAGGACAGCAGGGGACAACAGTGAACTGCGCATGTGCTGAGCTCGCAAGAACTCACTGAGTTCCGTCGATTGTACTGGTCCTACAGTAAAATAACACTGACTGTGGCATCGTATGGGTTAAAATAGGTCCGTGTGACACCCAGACCTAACGTTCAACAGGTTCCGACAAGATCAGTGCCACCAACAACCTAATTATATAGGACACCTGGTGTCTCTCTAATCCTGGGAGCTGCTCCAACTGGGAGTGGGAGAAAGGTTGCAGAGACAACAGTGCAGCCTCAGCATGGTATCACAGGAGGTGGAGAGTGGTGAGCCAGGAGCTAGGGCTATGGAATTGTTGGTGGAAATCTAACATAAGAACCCAGACCTGGAACTTGCTGGAGTGGCACAAGTGGCTGCAAGCAAAAAGCAATAAGTAAAATTGCATTGTAGACCTGTGGGTGACAGAGCTTAAAAACCTGCCCCAAGGAGAAGACTGCTAACCAGAAGTACAATGACCAAGAGCAAAAGAAAAGACAAAGGCACAGTGAATATTACTGAAAACTCCCCTGCAAAGGAGCAAAACCTTATACCAACCCCAGAGTTAACTGAGGAAGACATCGAGAAAATGGGGGACACAGAATTCAGAAAACTCACTGTAAAGCTTCTGATCAGCAATGAGAAGCACATACAAGAGTTCAAAGAATTTAAGGAAGCAATAAAGCAAATCAAGGCTGATATATCAGAAATTAAGAACACAGTAGAGCAAGTGAAAAGTACAGTGGAGATTCTCCAAAGTAGAATGAAGCAAGCAGAAGAAAGAATCTCAGAATTGGAAGATATTTTCTGACATCTGGGAGAAGCAAACAAAAAGCTGGAAACAGAGCTGGATCAGGCGAAAAAACTATTCAAGAATTGAAAGACACTATTAAGTGGGTTAACATAAGAGTTATGGGAGTCCCAGAAGGTACACAAAGAGAAACTGGTTTTACGAATATATTTAATGAAATACTAAAGGAAAATTTCCCTAATATAGAGAAAGAATTGGAAAACAAGATACAGGAGGGGCAGAAAACTCCCAACAGGCTTGATATAAAGCGATATTCACCAAGGCACATGATCATCAAGCTCTCTTCAATTGAACATAAGGAAAAGATCCTTAAATGTGCACGTGAAAAAAATCAGTTGATTAAACTCACAGGAGATCTCTCACAGGAAACTACAGGCAAGAAGAGAATGGAGTGATATATTTCAGATTCTAAAAGAAAAAAAATTGTCGGCCTAGGATAACATATCCAGCAAAGTTTTCTTTTGTCTTTGAAAATGAAATAAAATTCTTCCACAGTAAAGAAAAGCTAAAAGAATTTGCCTCTTCCAAACCTGCAAATGATACTTCAAGATCTTCTCTTGACAGAGAAGAGGAATAGCACCAAACAAAACCAAAGGCAAATGGGAAGAACATCCCAGTAAAATGACAACAGAAGACTAAACCAATGAACAACCCATTCCTAAAATGACAGGACCAAAGTACCACCCATACATATTAAACTCTGAGTATAAATGGCTTAAGCTCAATCAAACGTCATAGATTAGTAGACTGGATTAAAAAACAAAACCCATCTATTTATTGTCTAGAAGAGACACACTTCACCAACAAAAACCAGCAGAAACTATATTGCATGGGTTTTGATGTTTTCGATTAGTTTCATCTCTTCAAAATACTTTCTTCTGATTAAATCAGTCAATGACTCATAGATCATAGAGTAGCATCATTTGCTTCAAGAACGTTCTTGATTTTCATTTCTTTAGCTACACGTTAGTCATTTAGTAGCATGCTATTTAACTTCATGGTGTTGTTAATTTCTTTTTTCTCCCTGATGTTATGTTGATTTTGTTTTGTGGCTCTTCATTTAAGGGGATGTATAGTAGCTGTATAATGGAGACTTTCATATCTAGTAACATGTTATTTAACTTCATGGCATTGTAAATTTCTATTTTTCTTTCTATTTTTGATTTTGTATTATGACTTTTCATTTTAGGGGATGTACAGTAACTGTGAAATGGAGACTAACATCCAGATGTGAGGATTCAATGTAGTATGCATTTCTCCTTCCAGAGAAAGATGGATTTACAATGAAACTGTTTACTATATCTTGACAATAAAATACTGGACTCTCTGCCATTGTCCATGCCTGCAATGATGGACATATGATTGTGTATCAAGAACTATACTTTAGTAATGATATAGAGGAACTAGGCAGTTGGGGCTGGGATAAGGGAAATACCAGGAGCCTAGGGAACTGTATTATAAAATGATAATAAAAATAATAATAAAATGTAAAAGAAAAAAACCCAGAAAGCATAAACTTTAACCAAATGTGTGGACACCCTGTGGTCCAGTCAAGTTGATAATGAAATTCACTATCGCAGTAGATGATTGCCTAGACTGTAAATCTTAGAGTTTTGCCCATATTAAAACTTTAT
The DNA here is from genome assembly GCF_030435755.1 of Ochotona princeps. Lineage (NCBI taxonomy): Eukaryota > Metazoa > Chordata > Mammalia > Lagomorpha > Ochotonidae > Ochotona > Ochotona princeps. The sequence goes on from NC_080836.1 coordinate 28,377,243, forward strand.
GTAAATGAAAAAAAAAGTAGGTGCTGATCCTCAACATTGGCTCATCAAAATATAGTTTACATATTCATTCGTCAAACTTTTATTTATCCTTTGTTCCAACCTTTGTAAGTACAAAGTAGAAAAAGCAATCAAGAAGTTTACAATTTGGTGATAAGAGAAAATTCAGTGTTTTGCACAACACATTGGCACCTGGATGAGACAATGCTCCAGGTGGTGTACGAGTGTACTTAAAATATTTTGAGGGGCCTGGCACTATGGTTCAATGGCTAAATCCTCACCTTGCAAGTGCCAGGATTCTATATGGACACTGGTACATGTCCCAGCTGCTCCAGTTCCCATCCAGCTCCCTGTTTATGAAAGCTCCCTGCCTGTTTTTTGGAAAAGCAGCAAAGGATGGCCCAAAGCCTTTGGTCTTTTGGGACTGTGCATCTACATAAGAGTCCTGGAAGAAGCTCCTGGTTCTTGGTTTTAGAACAGCTCAACTCTGACATTGCAGGCATTTGGGAAGTGAACCAGTGAGCGGAAGATCTTTCTCTCTGTCCTTCTCTCTGTAAATCTGATCTACCTTTTCAATAAAACTAAATAAATCTTGGGCCGGGTGCGGTGGCCTACTGATTAAAGTCCTTGCCTTGAACACGCCAGGATCCCATATGGGTGCTGGTTCAAATTTCGGCAGCTCCACTTCCCATCCAGCTCCCTGCTTGTGGCCCGGGAAATCAGTAGAAGATGGCCTAAGGCCTTGAGACCCTGCAAACACGTGCGAGACCTGGAGGAAGTTCCTGGCTCCTGGCTTCGGACTGGCGTAGCACCGGCTATTGTGGTCACTTGGGGAGTGAAACATTAGGCAGAAGATCTTCCTCTCTGTCTCTCCTCTTCTCTGTATGTCTGACTTTGTATTAAAAAAACAAAATCTTAAAAAAAAAATCTTTAAAGAATATATCTTTTTTTCCATCAAGACTTATTTATTTATTTTTATTGGAAAATTAGATGTTTTAAAAAATTTATTTATTTATTTATTGCAAAGTCAGATATACAGAGAGGAGGAGAGATAGAGAGGAAGATCTTCCATCTGATGATTCACTCCCCAAGTGACTGCACCGGCCGATGCTGCACCAGTCTAAGCTGTGGCGTAGTGGTTAAAGTCCTTTTCTTGAAAATGTTGGAATCCCATATGGGTGCCAGTTCTAATCCCGGCAGCCCTGTTTCCTATCTGGCTCCCTGCTTGTGGCCTGGGGAAGCAGTCGAGGACTGCCCAAAACCTTGGGAGCCTGCATGCACGTGGAAGACCTGGAAGATGTTCCTGGCTCCTGGCTTTGGATTGGAAAATTAGATTTTACAGTGAGAAGGAGAGACAGAGAGAAAGATCTTCCATCTGCTGGTTCACTACCCAAGTAGCTGCCAGGAGCCTCTTCTGGGTCTCCTATGTGAATGCTGGGTCCCAAGACTCTGGGTCATCCTCCACTGCTTTCTCATGCCACAAGCAGGGAGTTGGATGGGAAGTGGAGCAGCTGGATTAGAACCGGCACCCATGTGGGATCCCAGCATGTGCAAGGCCAAGACTTTAGCCATTAGGCTACTGCACCAGTTCCCCAAAATAAATTAGTCTTAAAAAAAGTTTTCAGGAAGATGGAGTCAAAAGACAAGTATATTTTTGTATGCAAAGATAAGGGTCTCTGAATTTTGTGGTAGAAGTGGAATGCACCACCTTGAGAAAGATTGAGTTCCTGTTGCTTGGGTCATAAATGTAGCACTCCGTGCATGTTGTACATACCATGATACACATTATCTATGAGGGTTTTTTTTCCCAACTATCATCACACAGGAATGATGTAAGTTGGCATTATAAAATGGAAGTAAACCTAGAGAAAAATCAAGGACGGTAACTGTGTAAACATAGGGTTGATAATAGGAAAGAGGTGATGAAAGCTAAAGCTAAGAGGATAAACATTTATACAAGCTTTCTTGGGGGCTGGCTCTGTGGCATAGTGGGTAAAGCTGTGGCCTATAATGCCTGCATCCCATGTGGGTAGCAAATCTAGTCTTGCCTGTTCCACTTGCAATCCAGTTCCCTGTTAATGTGTGGGAAAACAAAAGAGGATGGTTTAAATGATTGGTCCCCTGTACCTGCGTAGGAGACAGCAAAGAAGCTTCTGGTTCCAGCTTAAGACATCCAAATCGGCCATTGTGACCATTTGAGGAGTCAATCAGCAAATGAAAGATCTTTCTCTCTACCTCTCCTCATTCCTTCTCTGTAATTCTATATTTGAAATAAATAAACATGTCTTTTTTTTTTTTTAAAGCGAAAGTACTAAGCAAAGGTATTTGAATTTGATCTGAATGATTCAGGAATTCATTGAAAATCCTATATGTCTGATTTATCTGAGCAGGGATTGTTCAAAAAGTTTACCTGAGACATAATGAATTGGAAAAGAATAGCCTGGGGTATAGGGCCTGGTGAAGAGCACATTGCCATAAATCAGGAAGATGATGATTTGCCTATGGAATGACTGTAGGAATAATAGGATTCTGTTATATACTACCGGTATCTTACTGAAGCGAGGAATGACAAAGACATAAAAAATGACTACAAGGTTTTAGACTTGAGTATTGAAGCCGAGAGTGGCCTACCTAGAAAAAATGGAATCCAAGACGAGGAGCAAGTTTCAGAGGAAGCTGTTTGGCCTAAGTCCAACAAAATGGAAGAGACTGGACTAAGGGTAATAGAGTCAGAGGATAGACCCTTGGGAGACAAGTATATATTGAGTAGAAAAGCAAGAGCTCCAAAGGGACTGAGAGGTAGACAGTGAACTGGGAGAAAAACCAGGGGAAAGTGCTGTCACAAAACCAGATGAACATTTCTGGATAGTGCACAACGGCTGCTGCTCCCTGGAGCTCAAGTAGGGTGAAAATAGGCAATCAGCAAAGGAGAGTGATTGTAAAGCTGAGAATTGCTTTTGACTATTGTTTTAAGGGGTTTTGCCTATGGAAAATAGATGTTATATAGGCAAGGTGTTCATCATCTTCACCATTGTCATCATTATCATTGTAATGATTAAAGCATATTTATATGGCAAGAGTAAAGATAAACGGGAAGAAATAGAGATTCAGATAATGGAGACAATGATGAATGGAACAATATTTTTAAGAATGAAGGAGACAGCACTGGCTCAGTGGCATAGCAGCTAATGCTTCAACTGTGGTATTGTCATCCCATGTGGGAGCTGGTTTGTGTCCTGGTTGTTCTACTTCTGATGCAGTTTTCTACTAAAGTCCTGGGAAAGCAGTGGAGGATGGTCCAAATCCTTGAGCCTTGCACTCACGTGGGAGACCCTGAAAAAGCTCCTGACTCCCAGCTTCAGATCTGCCCAGCTCTGGCCATTAGCAGCCGCAGGATGTGTGTGTGTGTGTGTGTGTGTGTGTGTGCGCGCGTGTGTATCTCCCTTTCTGTAATTCTGACATTCAAGTAAGCTAAACAAATCTTAAAAGAGAGAAAAAATAAAGGGGAAGGTAGTATATATTCTACCAATATCCTATTTAAGTCTAGAGGGCACAATCTATGCTGCATTCTTTGTGACTTTCGAGGTCCTTGAATATAACTCACAGAGGTGTTATTTACGTAGACTACAACATGAATAGCGCCTCCAGAGCAGTGCATGTCTAGCCATCCTGAAGATGAGAAATGTTCATAAGGAACTATCCATTCCATTTTTGTGCCTGCCCCTTTGTCTAGTTAAACTGCCTGTAATCCCTTGGTGCTCTCTATACTGAAATCAAGGTGAACTGCGGGCACTCACACTCTTATTTGAATGACTATAATCAATAAAGTCTAAGTATTCTGTTTCACAAGCCCATTTCCCTTCTAATTGCCTTTCAACACATATTTGTTATGCCTCACTAGTGCCATGCTAAGCTTTGAGAACGGCCAAAATCTAAACTATCAAGCCTTAAGCTAATCCAAATCTCATCTGAGAGACAAACATATCTACCACAGCAGGAGAATGTCTGTCCCTGTGGCTAAGACAGTGCTATGGACTCTCAAATCCCATACCAAAGTGCCTGAGTTTGAATCCTATCTCCAATCCTAACTAAAGTTTCCTACTAGTAAACATCCTGGAAGGAAGCAATAATGGTCTATAGGGTTAAATTTCTGCCTGGATTGAGTTCTCCCAGATCCTGGCTTTGACCTGGCCCAATCCTAGCCACTGTAGACGTTTGGGGTTATGAACAAATGATTCTCTCTCTCTCTTGTCCCCTGCCTTTCATGCAACTAAAATTAAAATTTATTTGAAAAGAAGTGTATTTAAGCAAAATTATTAGGAGCTACAAAATAATATGTGAAAGGAACAAAGGATTAAAGGTTAAAGGAGTTTCATATAATTGAGAGAAAAGGAAACCTAAGATTGTCTTTATTTAGTGGTTTTCAAACCATGCTTCCTGGAACCCTAGGGCTTCATGGCAATGCTTCGTGAGTTCCACAAAGAATGATGTATTCTCTGCCAAGCACTGAAGATTTCAATTGCTCCAGGAGGTTCGCAGCAACAATGTTTGTAATAACAAAAGATTAGAAACAACCTAAATGTCTTTCAACAGGGGTCTGTCTAAATAAATTATGGGGTTTTCATGCAAAATGGAGTACTAAATATCTGCCTTTTAAATGCAAAAATCCACCTATATGTGTTGTCAGAGAAAGATCTTCAAGATCTATAATTAAGTGGAAAATGTAACTTTCAGAAAAAATATGCATAGCATAATCCCATTTGTGGGAAAAAGTTACATTTGTATGTGTATATTACATGCATATGGGAGTGGTATATGAAGGAAATGGAAAATTACTGGCCAAGTCTAATGTCCTTTTATAACTGAAATTCAGAAATACTATGGCTGACTTACCTTAAACCATGAAGGTAGTATACTAAAAACCTGAATCCCAAACCCAATCTTGCTTCCTCTTCTTCGCTTGATATATCAGGGAAAATCAACAGGGACAGGAATTAAATGCTGAAGTGTCCTTATCTGTTTCTAAAATTATTCCCATTCTACCTTTTCTACCACAGATTATCTTTCACTGTTATTCCCTCTATTTTGCACACAGCTAGCTTTCCTTTCCACCTAATGCATACACTTTAATTCACCAACAATAGTAATCAAAGTAATCAATGCTCTATTAATGGTTCTAGTCACTAGTATTTTACTCACTAAAAAATACACTTTTCGAATTTTATCTGAAAAGCAGAGTTTCAGAGAGGGAGAGAAATAAAAAGGGAGAGAGGGAGAGAGTTTGTGACGGAGACAGGGAGGAAGAAAAAGAGAGAATCTTCCATCCCCTGGTTCACTGACAAAATAGCCATGACAGCGAGGCTAGGCAAGGCCGAATCCAGGAGCCAGGAACTTCCTCTTGGTCACCCACAGAAGTGCAGGGGCCCAAGTATTTGGACCGTCTTCTGTCACTTTCTCAGATTTCTTGGCAGACACGGAACAGAAAGAGCAACCAGGCGCCTAACCAGCTCCCATATGGAATGCCATCAAAGGTAGTAGCTTAACTTGCAACACCACAACTCTGGTTCCAGTAGGTTACTCATTGAACGAAAGAATTTGTCCTCACTTCAGGAAGTAGGAAAGCCATTGCAAAACACATGAAGTAAATACTGATTTAGCTAAAATGCCTATTGAGTTTATGATTTTGGTAGGGGTTGGGACAGCAGTAGTCCCACGGGAACCCAAGTCTCATGGCTTAGTCTGGGTTGTTAGAGCAGACTGCCATAACAGATGAATGGATGGGACGGCACTATTAGTTCTTACATTGTAGGGAACGGTACACTTTGAGAGAGTCAGAGTCAAAATTGTGTTCATTACTAATGTGGGACCCAGGAAAATATATATCTATCAGTTTCTCAGTCTGTTAAAGGAGAAGAATAACATGAAACTACCAGCACTATTATCAAGAATAGGTAAGGTGAAAGTGAAGTACTTAGCTCGGTGGTACATGAAGCACTCAAAGTTAGTCGGTACTGCTTTTCTTCATTTTATGTTAGAATATAATATTCTTTGGTGTGGGTTTAGGACTGTTGGTAGTAGAACTGCTTATCACTCTCATCCTAATGGCATTAATATCATTTCAGCTTCTCCTTTAACTTTGATCAATTCAAGAAACCCATTTCATATTTTACATTCAAACTACCATGTTTGTTCACTTGCATGTTTCTTTTTTCTATTAAACAACTGCTATATGAAAGGATTTAGGTTGGATGTTAGGGATACATGGACGTGAATGATGTGGTCTGGGGACACAAGATACTTAGACTCTAGTGAATTATTCTATCACTTTTCAATCATGGGAAGCTGCTGCTGGTCAGGAAACTTCACGATATCCGTTGTATACTTAAGGTAAAGTGTACCGGTGATAGCAAAAATTGATTCCTAGACTGGAGAGATGGAACAGATGCCGTAACTTGGATATTCTCAAACATTTTTTGTCTCAGGATGTTTATAGTCTTAGGAGTGATTGAAAATCCTAAAGAAAGCTTTTTTTTTTTTTTTAATGGGAAATAGCTGGTCCGACATGATAGCCTAGTGGCTAAACTCCTTGCCTTGGCACCCGCCAGGATCCCATGTGTGAGTCGCTTCATATCCTACCTGCTCTGCTTCCCATCCAGCTCCCTGCTTGTGGCCTGGGAAAGGAGTCAAGAACAGCCCAAAACCTTGGCACCCTGCACCTGCCTGGGAGACCTGGAAAAAGCTCCTGACTCCTGGCTTTGGATCAGTTCAGCCCTGGCCATTGAGGCTACTTGGGGAACGAATCTTTGGAAGGAAGGTTTTTCTTCTTTCTCTCATCTTCTCTCTGTAAATCTGACTTTCCAATTAAAAAAAAAATCAGAAATAGCTATTGCAAATTTTATTAAGTATCAAAGCAGAAAATGTGTAAAAATACTTGTTTGAAAGTAAAATAATCACGTTAACATATTTTTAAAAAATACATATATAGTTGTAGAATACGACAGATAATAATCTTACTAAAATTTTAATTCATCTTTGGAAAACTGATAAGAGAAAAATTAGTTATTCTCTGATGTTGAATAATTCCTATAGTATGGTTTGAGAATCTTCATCTGTGAGATCCAGTTCTGTCATAAATACATCCAATGCAGATATCTTTGTGGCTTAGGATTTTCAGGCCGTCAACTTTATCCCAATCTCCCTGTACCCCCTGCTTCTCTGCCCTTGAGAACTGCCTGTCCAAGGTTGTTCCTCGGTGATAAGTTGTACGTTGTGCAACAGGGAAAGGTCTGCTTGGAAACTCTGACGCTTCGTTTCCCCAGGCAAAGACCTTGGTCAGGCATTATTAGGAGCGATAAACAAGTACAGGACCAAGATGAGGAGAGTCTGGCCTCAGCACCATCAGGAGCAAAGGAAGACATTAACTTCCTGAAATCTCATTAGAAGCACGTCAACAGCCAAACTCAAATATTATATTACCATCTTAGCTTTCTTATAAATTGGTCTTACCCACCGCAATGTGCTGTGAGTTACCAAGTCTATATTTTTGTAGCTCTTTTCCCAGTTCTTGCCTATAATATCCAGCTCAACACTTAACGGAATGTGAAACATCTAAAGTTAAAGCCACTACCACTTTTCTGAAATCTATATTTCTCAAAGTTTATGGAGAATATTATTGTTTTCCCAGCCAGTAAGGATAGAAAACGAAGGGAAGGTTTTTAAATATATATATATGCTCTAATTCTAGTTTAAGAAAAAGATTGAGCTCAGTAAAGGTACAAACACACAATGATTTCATGGTCCTACTCAACACTTTCCAGAGACCTTTTTTGAATTTCCTGTCCTTGATTATTAAAACATCTCCAGCATTTCATAGAGCATTTGGTTACTTTCTGTAACCCAGATTAAGACTCACTTTCAATTATTTAAAATTCAAGTACAGGTATGATTGAAACTCTACATTTGTTTCCAACTCAAAATATGTCATCTTAGCGATAATCAAGCTTACTCCAGATTTGCAGTGACCTGAGCCGGGAGGTCCCACCTCAGGTCAGGGCTCCTTGCTGTAGCTTCCCAGGGGAATTTTAGGATTTCCTCACTCTTGAATTGCTGTGTGTCTTTTCTTCCCTTTTCTAAATAGAAATGTTTGTTGGGATTATCCTGCTTTGTTTCACCACTGGCTGTTAGAGTGTAGGGAATACACAACTTTACATCTAATTTATAGCTATTTGGATCAAAATCAACAGTATTTAGAGGTAAGATAGAAACTATAAGAAGATCGTGGACTTTGAACCTAATCCTATGAGAAATAGGAATTTTATTTGCGTGTTTTGGGCAAAGAATAAACAAATTGTACAAAAGGTCGGGGGGAGTGTTCTATGACCAACAGGGCAGATGGTGCTGGATTGCATTTTTGCTCAGAATGTTTGCTACTCTTCCCTAAGAGGGACTGCTCATCATTCTACCAATTGACAGTAGGCTTCCCCATATGACTTACTGCAGCTAGAAAAATGAAGGCCAAAGTGGTGTGTATCATGTCCTTGCAGAAGCTTTGAAAGGCTTTTCTTAAATTAAGGCAAACATGTGGTATCTAACTCTTTGGGACTGGCTTATTTCCCTTAGCATTATGGTTTCCAGTTTGGCCTATTTGGCCACAAAGAACTGCATTTTGTTTTTTTTAATAGCTGAGTAGTATTCCATGGAGTAGATGAACCATAGCTTTCTTATCCAATCCTCTGCTGATGGGCATTTTGGCTGCTTCCATGTTTTTGCAATTACTGATTGTGCTGCTATGAACATAGGAGTGCATGTTGGTTTCTCATAAAACAAGTGTTCTGGATATATTCCTAGGAGTGCTATTGCTGGATCATACGGTATGTTGAATTTGAGTTGTTTGAATGTTCTCCATACTGATTTCCATAGAGGCTGTACCAGCCTGCAGCCCCACCAGCAGTGGAGTAGGGTTCCCTTTTCCCCGCAACCTCGCCAGCAAGTGTTGTTGGTGCTTTTATTCATGTGGGCCAGTCTTACTGGCGTTAGGTGGTATCTCATTGATGTTTTAATTTGGATTTCCCTTATTGCCAGGGAACTTGAGCATTTTTTCATATGTTTATTTGCCATTTGGGATTGTTCCTTTGTGAAGTGTCTGCCCATTTCCTGTGCCTATTTCTTGAGTGGCTTGTTTGTTTTGACATTTTGGTTGTTTTGTAGCTCTTTGTATATTCTGGAGATTAGCCCTCTATCACCTACGTAGTGCGCGAAGATCTTCTCCCATTCTGTGGGCTGCTTTTTTACTTTGTTGATTATTTCCCTTGCTGTACAGAAGCTTCTTAGTTTGATGAGGTCCCATTTGTGTATTCTGGTCTTGATTGCTATTGCCTTTGGTGTCCTTTTTAGGAAGTCGGGACCTAGCCCTAGAAGGTGGTTAAGAACTAGCATTTATTTTTAACATATTGGCTACTCATTACTATGTCAATTAATTCCATAATGATGTAAATTTTTACTGATGGTATGTTGGAGCTTTTAATTGATTGGGATGATACTCTGCTGGCTCTGTCTTCAAACCAGAGAGGGTATACCTAAGAAGCCATTGAGCTTGACTGGACAATAAGATGCTGGACTCTATGTTTGGTATACGCTTGCAATGAGGGAATCTCAACTGAACTTGAACTGTGGTTATGCAACAAGGTGGAGGAATCCACCATGGTGGGAGGGTTTGGGGAGGGGTGGGGAGAATCCCAGTAACTATGAAACTGTGACACATAATACAATGTAATTAATGAATAATAAAAAAAAGGCTTTTCTTCTTGCCAGGAAATCCCTAAGTGGGGACAGGTCCTTTAACCTGGTCGCTAGAGTGAAGAATATTTAAGGCAGAACTTGCAGTAGACCTGAAGTGGATCTGTAACTTAAACTAGGAATAAACTCTACTGCTATAAACCCTGAGAACTTGAAGCCTTTTTGTTAGCATTTACCCGGCATAACATTGTAATTGATACTTAAGCTACTTTGCATGCCTTATGTTCCCCTCTTCTCCCTTGCCCTCACTGAACACTGCATGGTTGAAGCTAGCTGGACTTGGCTTCTACTCCTGATTATGTTGTTTTTCACCTGTGTGATCTCTGGCTAATTACTTGACCTTTAAAAAATGCTCATCTTGAAAATGAAGCAAATGATGCTGTTCGTGATTGTAATTAGAAAATTAGATTTTAATTTATTTTAACTTATTTGAATGACACAAGAACTCAGGCAGGTGGGTGGTGCCTGAGTGGGCACAGCACCCTGCTGAAAGACTAGGCCCAGGGCCCAGCTGCATGAATACTGGCGTGCAGGCAATGGATGGCCTGGGGAAGGAGGTTTGCGGATGTGTGGGAGAGGGGACTACTGAAGGCGTATGTTATAGATGAGGAATGACTTCTGGGGGACTTGTGTGGATGGGGTCACTGCACTGCACTTGCTGCTAAATGAAGGGGCTGAGACTTGCTGGTTTGGAGTAAAGAAACTGGAGGACATGTCTGGTCAAACAGATGCACCCGTCCATGTAGGAGACCTGAGCTGGGCTAGTTGGCATTGACCACTGCCCACTTGTGCATATGAAAGATAGGGCTAGTAGGCCTGCCTGGCAGGGCTTGACCACAGAACCCACCAGTTAGGACAGGGATAGAAGGTGGGCCATGACATTAACTGGCATGCAAGAGAATCAGGTCTGCGGGTAGATTCAATGAGGGATTTGTGGCTCACCCTTGTGGGACTGCAATAGCTGATGCTTTGCTAGAAAACTGGGAGTGTTGGTGGGCTGAGCTAGGCATGATCGCAGACCTCACTGAACTGATGGGAACTGGGGTTGGGAGCAGGCAATTCTGGTCCATGCTTCAGCACTGGAAAGTATATCCAAAAGTTGGGTGTAGGGGGACTGGGCCAAAATATCCACCAGCACACACACAAGACTGTGTTGGGGGTGGACTATGGCAGGTAGCGGATTGGTACCCACTGACATATTTGAGATCTGGGTCTGGGAGTGGGCCTGGTAGGAGAACTTGGGGAACTCCCCTGGTGAGCATGAGAGTCCAAGCTGGATTTAGGCCAGGCTGAGCAAGCCTGTTCCACTTGTTGGCAGGTGTTGGGTTGGATCAAAAGGTGTACCAGGCAGGGCCAGGCCAAACTGTAGCACATTGGCATGAGCAAGAGTCAGGATGGGGTGCAGGACTATGCCAAGCTAGGCTATTACAACCACTGGTTTATATGAGAGCCAGGGATGGGGCAATCTGGGCAATGCTAGGCTGTAGCATATACTGATGAGAGTTGGAACTGGGCATGGGCTGGGCCAGGCAAGGCTGCAGCCTCTGATAGCAAAGGCCAAGATGAGGGGGCAGGCCATGCCAGACTGAGTCAGAGCAACCACCAGCACGTGTGATATCTGTGGCTGGGAGGCTGGGAGCAAGGCTGCTAGGGGATCTAAGAGACTTTGCTGGGTTGTGATTCCCACCAGTGAGCACAAGAGCCAGGATTGGGGGTGGACTGGACTGAACATGGCTGGTAGCATCTCTTGGTATGTGTGTAGGGTGGGCCTGGAGATGTGCCAGATTGGGCTGGGCTCTAGCATCCCCTAGCACATATGAGATTCAGAGTAAGTGTGAGAGGAGCTGAGCTAGGTCTTGGCACCTACTGATCCACATTAGAGCTGGGTCTTGGGGTGGGCCATGCAGGGCTGGGCTGTAGTACCAACTGGTTAGAATTCGAATGGGTATAGGTTGGGTGGGCAAGGCCACAGTACCTGCCAGTGAACATCAGGACTGCAGGTGGGCCAAGTCAGGCTAAGCCAAGAACCCACAATGACTGGAAGCTGGTCAGATAGGGAAGCTTGGGGAACTCCTCTGTTAAGATGCACTCACCTACCTGGTGAATGTGAGACCTGAACCTGGGTATGGTCCAGGCCAAGTCAGGATACCGCACCTACTGGCATATGTGTGGGTCAGGTCTGGAGGTGGACCAGGCTGAGTCAGTCTGCAGTATCCACTGGCAGAGAGGTATGAGAGCCAGGACAGATTGCCAGCCAGGTTGGGTTGGACTTCAACACCAGCTGGTTTACATTAGGGCCAGGACTGGGGGCTAGTCAGGTTGGACTAGGTTGCAGCACTCACCAGCAACAAGCCAGGACTGGGGGCAGGCGGGGCAGAGCCATGTTGGTTCCGCTGGCAAATGCTGAGGTGAGATGAGGTGAGACAGGCCATGCCAGACTGGGCTACAATGCCCACTGGCACATGCAAGCCCCCCAGGCCAGGAATGAGTCTGGTTAAGGGAATTTTGGGGCACTCCTGTTGGGCCACTGCTCCCACTGGTAAGCATGAGAGCTGGGACTGTGGCGGACTGGGCTGGGAATGGTTGCAACACCTGTGAGCTGCATGTGAGCTGGGTTTGGGGAAGGGCCAGGTTAAGCCAGGCCTTTGAATCGGCTGGTGCATACAAGAGCCAGGATAAGTGCCAGATGTTTTGCTGTAGCATCTGCTGACAAATGCCAGGACAGTTGATAGAATATTTACAATTTAAAAAGCTTATACACATCTATGTATACACACACACACACACATATTTAATTGGAAATTCAGGTATACAGAGAGGAAGAGAGACAGAGAGGAAGATTCTCCATCTGCTGATTCACTCCCCAAGTGGTTGCAACTGCCAGAGCTGAGCTGATCCGAAGCCAGGAACAAGGAGCCTCCTCTGGGTCTTCCATGCGGACACAGGGTCCCAAGGTCTTAGGCTGTCCTGCACTGCCCTCCCAAGCCACAAATGGGGAGCTGGAAGGGATGTGAAGCAGGTGGGACACAAACCAGCACCCATATGGGATTTCAGCACATGCAAGGTGAGGAGGGCTTTAGCCACCAGACTGGGCCCTATACTTATTTTTAAAAAAGATTTATTTATTTTTTTTTTTATTGGAAAGTCAGATATACAGAGAGGAGGAAAGACAGAGAGAAGGATCTTCCATCTGCTGGTTCACTCCCCAAGCAGGCACGATAGCCAGAACTGAGTTGATCTGAAGACAGGAGCTTCTTTCAGGTTTCCCACATGGATGCAGGGTCCCAAGGTTTTGGGCCATCTGCAGCTGCTCTTAACAGGCCACAAGCAGGGAGCTGGATGGGAAGTAAGGCTGCTAGGACACAAATCAGCACCCATACGGGATCCTGGCACTTTGCCAAGGCGAAGACTTTAGCTGCTATTCTACTGTGCCGTGCCCTATGTACACTTTTTATAGATAATAAAAATGAGTAATTAACTTTTAAAATTACCGTAATGATGGAGTTTTGTTATGAAAAAATGAAAAATGCACCTCTCTGGTCTATCATCATCGGATCTTTTTGTCTCAGTTTTCCGGAGACAGACCTACTTGGGAGAGACATGACAGTTCCCCTTCACAAACTGTGCCATGTGTCTGAAATGCAGCATACAGACCCAAAGCTCTCATTTAAAGTATTTTTCTCAGGATTACAAGATACCATTTGGGTATTTAAAAGCCAAAAGCCATGTTTTAAAAAATTAAATTAAAAATGTACAATTGTATGTTGTCTTTGTTTTCAGTAGAACACAAGTTCCTAGCTAACTTTTGTTTGTTTGTTTTCTCTGGGAACCAAGTAGCGGTACTACACCCAGGCATGCATCATTTCACGACAATGACTCAGAAAGCAGCACAGATGTCATGCTTACCTCGTCCCTAAAAAATGCCTACCATGCAGGAAATGAAATAAGGTTCTTGGACTCAGCAGAAATGGGGTGAGGCTAAAGAGGCTGCTTTGAATTTGTGGGCTTTCCCAAGCTGCTTTGGAAACATCACATGCAAATCCAAACAGTAACTGGGTCACAGATAGACAGTCTCTGACCAATAATTTCTGAACATATTTTTAGTCTTCTAGTGCACTTACAGAGAATGGGCCTATTTGGAAAAATAAAATAATTGAATAATTTAGATAGTTTGATACTTTTTCGTCAAGGAGGCTCTTTTCCATAAAATGTGCTATTGTTTGAAACCATCTCAAAGACCTATGATTTTATTATTATGAATACATAATATTCAGTCATTTAATACTCCCACCAACTTCTTAAATATACAGGCTCCATTGTTTCCAAATCATTTTGTATGCTTATATAGGTATGTGTGTGTGTATTTATATTTAGTCAAGAGTTTTACCCAAGAAACAACTTGCTAGAAGCATAATTGGTGTCATTGTATTTGACAAAGCATTTACTCTCTACCTCTTGCCACTTTAGAAGCTTGTCAGATGCTATTTGGAAACTTTTTCATTAGTCTTGGTTGTAACAAACCAAAAGTACCTAGAGTTCTACGGGACAAAGACTGTCAGGAAATATTGAGTGCATCATGTTGGGGGAAAAGCAAACACTTTTACAAGAATTACAATATGTAAATAGAGAAGGGTTTAGAAAGAATATGCAAATAGGGAAAGATTTTAAAAAGAGGAAGGGTTTAGGAAGCATGAAAACTCAAATGTAAAGCAAATTATTTCATACTTTGACCTCCTGACTTGTATGCTCTTCTGAAAATGGGGTTATTAAATTTCTGCCATGACAGAGAAGTTTTTTGGGGGAAATCCCAAAGATGACCACAGACTAAAAATGCACAGATTAGAGGGGAGTTTCCAATGGACTTGGCATTAGTCCAAGCCCTAGTTCATTCATGCAAAGTACCCTCTCCCCACCACACACAACATAGGTTAAAAAAAAACCTTGCCTAGGACTAGCATAAGAATTTACACATAGATAAAAGGAATCAGTACGAAGAATCCTCAAGGGGAGAAATGAACTATGAAGATGTAATGTTTGAGTCCCATCTAAGGGCCTCAACAAACATGCTGTTGAAGATTCTTTCTTGATCGAGTTTGAGTCTAAATGTTATGACCAACAAATGACTGGGTCTATTGCTCATCACAAAAAATAGTTTTGGCTTTTTTTCTAATTTGTGGTGAAGATAAAGGATCATCAGTAGGCATCTTTTATAAGATCAATAGATACAAAAAGATAAAAAAGAAAAGTATGTCAGGCTAGACTGTGTGGCATTTTGACATTGAATACTTTACCTATCATCATGCTTGAATAGAATGTAAAAATATTTCATCCATCAACAAGAATCACACCACGGAACAAGAATGGAAGTTGTAGTCTCAGGGGCTAGAGTGTAAACACTTCCTTGGTATTGGGCAAATCATTTAGACTTCCTAAGTCTCAGGTTTCTCTGCTTCATATAAAATGAATAATAATACATTTCTCTTCCAGTTATTGTGAGATTGAGTAATCTGGATTACAGAACCAGACCACACCTCCTGAGTATACAATATAATGTTGGTATTTCCAGTACTTGGCAAACAGTTGACGTTTAATAAGTGTTTATTGAATGAATGATATATTGTGGCATTCATAAGAGCCTGATTCAGGAAGTGTCAATGCTCAGTAAATGTTAATTTCCTCTGGGTGAAGCAGCAGTGAGATAATCCTAAGAACTTATTCTGACATTAACAACTCCCTCCCTCTCCTCCAGGACCTACATTTGGCTTAGATGAGGAAAAAGAGGATACATTGCCAAATGTAAGAATTACCTTTTGCCTACTTTCAGTAAAAAGGGAGTATTGGACATTTGATCTAGAAGTTAAGATGCCTGAATTCAACATCTGACTATTTGGCTACAACTCTCAATTCTGTACCCGATTACAGCTCCTTGCTAATGCAGACTCTTGGAGTGGTAGTGATGGTTAAGTCCCTGTCACCCTAGTGGGCTGAGTTTCCAGATCCTGGTTTTGCTCATGTCGGGCCTCAGCCCTTGTGTGTGTGTAAGATGTGAATCAGCAAATGGGAGCCAGGCATGTCTCTGACCCTCTCTCTCAGTCTGTCTCACTCTCTCTTTGCCTACCTCTCTGGAATGCAAAATTAAAAAGTTAAATGCAAAAGACATGTAGGGAAGAAAAAACCCTCATTATAATAAAATCTTTCTGTGTAGGTACAAAATCATTTTTCTTTGCTGAACTCTGTAGTTTAGCCATGGATATACAACTGAATTCTTCGATAGTTACTTATTCCTTCAGAAAATGCTTAATCTCTTGAAAAATATGTTCAAGCTAAGCATACTTCAAAGCAATCTTTTGGTTCAAACTATTTTCCCCATTTTTAATGTGAAAAGTCTGAAGATATTATTAAATTGAAGTCAAGTATGTGTAATTTGATATTCTATAATGAATAAAGGATGTAACTTAAGCAACCTTTAGATGACCATTTCCATACATATGATAATTGTATTAATCATATTATAAATAATAGGCTTCAATATTTTTGTTGTGTTGTAAAAGAAATTGTTATTATAGCTTGGTCAAGGTCTTTTTTTTTTCTAGCCAAAGGAAACAATGACACACAATTAAAACATTTTTTTTAATATCTGCTTATAATTTAACCCAAAATTAAGATTATAAAGTGAATTGTAGGAATGACATAGGGGAAAATAAGTGCACAAACTGAGTTTCAATTAAAGGTTTCTTTTCAAACACTCAGCACGGGGAAGGATGAGTTACTGTCATTTGGCTGAAGTTACCCTTTCATCCTTGAAGGCACACCTTGTGCTAACAATCTCAGGACTTGCTTTTTAACAAGTGAAGACATTACTAGAGTAATTGTAAATCTTCATACATGATAGAAATTTTGAGTTAATTGGTATTACAAATTCTTGATGTGATAACTCACAACTGGCATTGATGAGTATGACTTTTTCAAGGCAGACAAGTAAGAACTATAAGAATGAATTGTATATACTAGATGTATTCCCCTGTGCTCTGACTGCAAAATTCACATATTAGTGAATTTACAGAAGGTTCCTAAGGGGACCCAACTTGGGGGTGGAAATGAATTGATAAAGGGAAAAGAGGTTCATATAGAAAACTAGTAAACCTCAAAATCATAGGGCCAGCTTTGTGGCATAGCGGGTTAAGCCCACTATGATATGGACACCCATTCAAGTCTTGGCTGGGTCTCCTCCAACTCTGATCCCTCCCACCTAATGTGCCTAGGAAAACAACAGAGGATTTTTCAAGTACTTGATCCCTTGGCCTTGTCTGTGTCTTTTTCTGTAACTCTTCCAATTATTTTATTTATAAAATACATTTTGAAAAGAATGTTTTATTTAGTTAGTTGAAAGACAGACTTACAGAGAGGGAGAAGCAGAAAGAGAGAGATCGCCCTTCTAGGGGTTCACTCCATGAACACTGCAATGGCCATGACTGGGCCAGGCCAAAGCCACGAGTCAGGAGTGCCATCTGGGTCTCTCATTTGAATGCGGAGGTCCAAGCACTTCAGCCATCTTCTACTGCTTTTCCAGGTACATTAGCAGGGAGCTGGATTTGCAGCAGGGCAGTCAGGACTCCAACAAGCACTCTAACATGGGTGAAACACAACACTAGCACACTATGCCACAATGCTAGATCCACATTTTTACCTTTGGACATGGTACACTTATTTAATATCATGCACAGTAATAGGCAATATCAATGAAAGATCATGTGTGAACTTTTAGCCTCTATATATGGCTCTGGAATTGCTTTCACTGTTCTATGTCTTGTACTTGGCGATTGTAGGGTATTTTCCTTTGCACATGTTTATGCTTATAGTTGTTATTGTACTGTCCTTCTCCAACCAATGTTATATCAAAGAGTTTTCGTAGTTTTTACAAAGTTTTGTCTCAATTCCTGAGAGTCTTCAGCTTTTTGCTGGGAAGGGAAGCCCGGCGGAAGGTAGCCCATTCCCTTAGGACAATGATGATTTGCATAGCTTCTGTCAGCTACTTCTTGTCATCAGTAAGATATTTTTTAAATTAAAATCTTATTTGTCAGGCCCAGCGCCATGTCCTAGCGGTTAAAATCCTCACCTTGAATGCTCCGGGATCCCATATGGGTGCCAGGTCTAATCTCGGCAGCTCCATTTCCCATCCAGCTCCCTGCTTGTGACCTGGGAAAGCAGTCAAGGATGGCCCAAAACCTTGGGACCCTGCACATGCCTGGGAAACCCCGAAGAGGATCTGGGCTCCTGGCTTCGGATTAGTGCAGCACCGGCCAATGCAGTCGCTTGGGGAGTGAATCATCGAATGGAAGATCTTCCCCTCTGTCTCTCCTCCTCTCTGTATATCTGACTTTGTGTTCAAGGTGAGGACTTTGGCCACTAGGCTACTGTGCTTGGCCCCTGGTTAGTAATTTTTAATCTGCCCTGGATGTGGTCCCAAATAAGAGTATATTCTTTACAGATTACTTCGTATAAGTTCATTTACTTATCCCCCAGCTGCTGAGAAAACTAGCTTGCAACTATGTGCCTTACTGACTTGCTCAAGGACGTAACCCTTTCCGGTGGAGAAGCCAACACCAGGCTTGCTAATGAAGAACTACATTATGGGACAACTCTAAGTGACCATCCCAGTTTTTCCTAAAATCAACTGGTCTCAATGCAATCGAATTGCAAGTCGACTTCTTTCTCTCCCCAATCACCGCTTCCTTATTTCCATGCCGGTCTTCTGAGATCGTCTCTCAATGAACTTTCTGCATGATGCTCTCAGACTCAGAGTCTATTTCTAGAGAATCCAGGGTAAGTTAGCTATGATCGCCTAGTTTTCCATCTCATCTCTTCCTAAAGGCCTTCACTTATTCAAATCCCGAGCATCAAAGCCATTGTAGATTGTCATTGGATCTATGGACTCAGCCCTTCATTTTACGCACCTAAGTCTTTTGTCCCTGGCTTGATGTAATTTCTGCTTCTTCTTTTCTCCCCCTAGCCTACCTCTTAGGTTCTGCTACCTGAAAGCTGAGTCTGTTTTACTCAATAGTTTATTGATATGTGACTGCCAGTGTCACCAAGTTTTACTGAAATCGGGAATATTTGGTGGCTCACCCAGAGACTCTTTCCATCCTAAACGGTGCCTCAACATGTCAATATTGTATCACAAGTGCATAGAACTGCTGCCTACCACCTCAGAACTCCTTTAGTATTTCCAACAAAAACACCTTGCATGTTTCTGAACATATGAAACTCTCAAAGATTCCAGGTTGACCTTGCGCTACCTGTAAAATGCACTATTTTTGTATTATGCTTGCTATATATAACTAAAAAGCAGCATAACATAGTTAGGGGAGGGGACAAGATGGAAAATGATAGATTGATCTTCCATTCATTAATTTACTTTCCAAATGCCCACAACATTTTGAGCTGGACCAAGCTGAAGTCAGGAACTAGGGACTCCATTCATGTCCTCAGCATGGGTGGGAGGTCCCCAAAAGCTTGAGCCAGTTTTAACTATATACCAGGTACAATAGCAAGAAGCTGGAATTGGTGGAGAAGTAGCCATTCTCACACCTGGCACTCTGATATGAATGTAAGTGTGCCAAATGGTGACTCAGCCTTCTGTGCACAACGCTCACGCCCTCATGGTACTTCTAAAATCTATCTGCTGCTTGTCTAGTACTTTGCATTATAACATATGAACTAAGTAGTTTAACATTGTCTCTGAAAAATATGACAAATTTTGTATCATCTGTTGTAGAAAAATTATAAATTACCCATTGATCTGGATTTGGTAGCACATCAAAGAGCACTGTAATACACTTGTTGAAAACTACTTTTGAAAATTGGAACACTATTAGTAATTGCTGTAAATAATAAGTTTTCAACACATGAGGAATGTTTTAACTAATTCTTCCGTCCACTCAATAGCAAGTTACCTGAACATGAACCTGATCTGAAAATTTAAATCAACCTTATTGTCCAAACTGGCCAGGTTTTTACAGAATTGTTACAATAAACAGACTAATTCAAATTTGATTGTTTCAACTCTAGCAAGCCCAGGGTCACCTTCAATGTTGTATTTATATTATCAAGACTGATTAATGAGCTGACCACACTGTTTCCCAAAGTGTACTGAGAAGCACTGTAATCAGAATCACCTGGAATCCATGAAAAATACACTGCCTTGAATCTCCCCCTCTGGGCTAATAAATCAGGGTGTAGTGGCATCATGGTCAGACAGTGTGTTTTTAGCAGGTTTCCATGTCGCTTTTCATGCATGCTGACATTTAGGAGACCTAGAGTTATGAAAAGGGTATGTAGAAACCAGAGCCCGATCTCATAACGAGGAAGGAGGGATACTAGGAACTCGTATTTCCACGATCTTTCTTTCCCTCTTCTGCTTCCCAGGGTCTAGCTCCCACTTCACCTTGAGCTTCTCATCCACCTCTAGCCTCCTGACCCGGAGCCCTGACAGGAATGTCCTCAGTATCTTCTGGTCAAACCCAGTATCAGACATTGCTCTCATCTGAGAACCAACACACACATATACAAGCCAATCAATGAGAGACCCTTGATTTCCCAGAGTAACATTGTTTTTGAGGTTGTCTTTTCTCTTTCCTCTCCTTTCTTCTCTCCTCTCCTCTCCTCTTCCCTTTTCTCCTCTCCTCTCCTCCTTCCTTCCTTCCTTCCTTCTTTCCTTCCTTCCTTCCTTCCTTCCTTCCTTCCTTCCTTCCTTCCTTCCTTCCTTCCTTCCTTCTTTCTCCCTTCTCCATTCCACCATTTTTCCTATTTCTATGACTTTGAAGGCGGTGGGGAGAGAGAAGAAAAACTTGTAAGGAAAAAGACACAGAATTGTATACTAAGCCTTCTGCAATGTCAGTCACTAATTAGCATCCCTCTAATTTACTGACATTTCTCTTACTTTCACTGTACTGACTGAAGTTTCCTTTTTATTTTTTTTTTAAAGATTTTTTTATTATTATTGGAAAGCCGGATATACAGAGAGGAGAGACAGAGAGGAAGATCTTCCATCCGATGTTTCACTCCCCAAGTGAGCCGCAACGGGCCGGTACGCGCCAATCCGATGCCGGGAATCTGGAACCACTTCCGGGTCTCCCACGTGGGTGCAGGGTCCCAAAGCTTTGGGCCGTCCTCGACTGCTTTCCCAGGCCACAAGCAGGGAGCTGGATGGGAAGTGGAGCTGCCGGGATTAGAACCGGCGCCCATATGGGATCCCGGGGCTTTCAAGGCGAGGACTTTAGCCGCCAGGCCACGCCGCCAGGCTCTGAAGTTTCCTTTTTAAAAAAGATTTACTAATTTTTATTGGAAAGTCAGATATACAGAGAGGAGGAGGAGAGACAGAGAAGATCTTCTGCCTGATGATTCACTCCCCAAGTGGCTCCAATGGTCAGAACTGAGCCAATCCAAAGCCAGGAGCCAGGAGCTTTTCCTGGGTTTGCCACACAGGTGCAGGGTCCCAAGGCCTTGAGCCATCTTCTACTGCTTTCCTAGGCCACAAGTAGGATGCTGGATGGGAAGCCGGTTTGCCGGGATTAGATCCAGCACCCATATGGGATCCTGGCACATGTAAGACAAGAATTTTAGCCACTAGGCTATTGTGTCAGGTCCAAAATTTCCTATTTTTAAAGGACACTTTAAAAAGATTTTTATTTATTTATCTGAAAAGCAGAGAGAAAGAAAGAGAAAGACAGAGGTCTTTCATCTGCTGGTTTACTCACCAAAGGTGTGAAGCAGGGGACAAAGGGTTTGGGACATCCTCTGCTGTTATCCCAGGCACATTAGCAGAGAGCTAGATTAGAAGTTTGGAAGTAGAGCAGCTAAGACTATAATTGGCACTCTGCAGGCAGAGGCTTAGTCCTGCATGCCACAATACCAGCCTTGTGTTTGAAGTTTATTTTTTTTAATTTTTGAAAGTTTACATAAGGGGAACAATTTCCATGCATTTGATGCATATAGTTTAAAAACATAATGAGGGGGCCTAGTGCCATAGCCTAGTGGCAAAAGTCCTCACCTTGCATGCACCAGGATCCTATATGGGCACTGGTTCATATCCTGGCTGCTCCTCTTCCCACCCAGCTCCCTGCTCGTTGCCTGGAAAGCAGTAGAGGGAGGCCCAAAATCTTGGCACCCTGGACCCATATGGGAGTCCCAGAAGAAACTCCTTGCTCCTTATTTTGGGTCAGTTCAGCTAGGCTCTTTCGGCCACTTGAGGAATGAGCCAGTGCATGGAAGATCTTTCTCTCTGTATCTCCTTCTCTTTGTAAATCTGACTTTCCAATAAAAATAAATAAATCTTTAAAAACAAAAAACCAGAATGAGATTTCTCACCTCCTGTTTCTCTAACTCCCATCTCTCTCTTCCTTCCTTTCTTGCTTTTCTTTTAATTATTTATAATGATATAATTTCAATTTACTTTATATTCATGAATTTAACACTCCACTAAATAAAGAGTTCAACAAACACCAGTCAAAAACCACTTTTCTCTACTTTTCTCTCAAAACACTGTAGTTTTTTATAGCAATACATTTGGAAAAAAATAATGAGGGCTGAAACAGAGAGTAGGCCGGCAGAGGATTGGGGATTTGTTAGATCTAACTACTTAAAAGTATTTATTTCTACTTATTTGAAAGGCAGAGAGACAGAAACAGAGATCTTTTATGTACTAGACCTACAACAGCTGGGATTGAGCCAGATCAGAGCCAATAGCCTAGAACTCAATTCAAGTCTCCAATGTGAGTGACAAGGGATTCCGATAGTAGAACCATCACCTACTGCCTTCCAAGGTGTGGATTACCAAGAAGTGGATGCAGGACTAAAATCCGGGCTCTGATTTGGAACATGAAAGAACAATGAGACGTCTGAGCCACTGCACCAAATGCCTATCTCCACCTGTCAGCATTGTGGTGCAATGTTACCCAGAGCACACTGTGTTACAGACACCTGAATGACAACTCCCAAAACTCTGGAGAAATCTGAAGCATACGATGCAAGAAAAGAGACAGGAGAGACAAAAGTCACATGATAGCTGCTCTTTGAGGACACTGAACATGTCCTTTTATGCTTTGTGTTTGTTTCTAGAAGGAACTCCTCCCATCAACTCTTTTTTGTTTGTAAAACATCAGATGCATGATAGCTGCCCATTTCCTGCTTATTGTTGACTATCATTCCACCAAGTAGTCAAATTAAGAGTTTCAAAATTAATGTTATACCAGTTTTACATAAGTTTTTGAAGCATTGCACATATTCTGAAAATTTATTCCTGATCAAATGTAATTATAAGTAAGTATTCTCAAATGCAAAGAATACATAAGTCTGGGATTATCTGCCATCTTTGATTGTTTGTGCTACTGTTTGTTTTTTTTTTTTAAGATTTACTTATTTATTTATTGGGAAGGCAGATTTACAGAGAGTAGGAGAGACAGAAAGATCTTCTATCTGCTGGTTCACTCCCCAAATGGTCCCATCAGTCACAGCTGAGCCTATTCAAAGTGAGGCGCCAAGAACTTCTTACAGTTCTCCCACATGGGTTCAGGGTTCCCAAGGCTTTGGTCCAACCTCTACTGCTTTAGCTGGTTCAAGCAGGAAGTTGGATGGGAAGTGAAGCAATCAAGGCACGAACTAGTGCCCATACAGAATCCTGGTACTTGCAAGGGGAGGATTAGTCAACTGAGCCATTGCACAGGGCCCCTATTTGTGCTACTGCTACCAAGGAGTTATTAGTTGGCTGGTCTAATGAAAATCTAAAATATTTCCAAAATCAAAAATAAGATAGGGCCTAGCACGATGACTCAATTGGCCCCCTAAAACCACAGCATTTCATATGGGCACCAGTTTGTGTCCTGGTTGCCCTCCTTCTCATACACCTCCCTGTTTATGCTTGCATGTGCTGGGAAAGCAGTACAGCTTGGACCAAAGCCTTGGGAATAGTTCACCCAGGTGAGAAACCTGGAAGAAGCTCCTGGCTCCCGGCTTCGGATTAGCTCACCTGGCTATTGTGGCCATTTGGGGAGGCAAGCCAGCAAATGGAAGATCTTTGTCTTTCCTTCTCTCTGTACAACTGCCTTTCCAAGAAAAACAAATAAATCTTAAAAAAAAAAATCAAGACAGAGGTAAGAGCACAAGCACTGAGTATGAATGTTGAGTCTACCTATCGGTTGTATGCATCACTTCATTTATCTTTGCAGTGATCCCAGGAAGGAGGCATTGTGATCCCATTTCATGAATTAGAAAAACAAAGGCTCAGAATGGTACAGTCATTTGCCCAAGATCATACAAGTAAAAACAATAAAACCAGGATTTGCACTCAAACCTGTCGGCTTCCCAAGTCTGCAAGCTTTATCCATCATAATAAGCTGTCTTGGATTTTATTCTACTTTGGGGAATTGTCTTGGGCTTGCTCTAGCTGTTTTGTAGATGATAAAGAGTCATTTCTGTCTGGTTAAGCTTTAAACACCAAAGAAGAAAGTACATCATATTTATACATATGAAAAGCTGTTCAGAGTGTTGTATAGAAGATTGTCGTTTTGAAGCACTCTCACACATAGTAATTGCTGACCCAGTGCAAGAGTCTACACAAATTGCCAGAGCCTTATTTATTATATTGTACAAAAGCCAGAAAACCCAGAAATCTTGTTCAGGATTGGCTTTCCAACTCCTGAGCTGAAAGGGAGCCAGGTAGAGCAAACTGCCTTTCTCACTGTCTTTTTTTCCAGAGGCCCCGAGCTAAGGCATCAATCACATTTGCCCCTATATTCCAACTTGAGGAGTGGAGTGTGAGCGTGTGAATCAGTCCCCCTTGTTCAACATCTTTTATTCTACTACCTCATCCTCTTTTATTCCTTTTTGCTTCACTGTTAGCTCAAATTTCTGGGCATGTAAAAATAAAATATAAAATGTGATAGGTGCATGCTTTGGTGATTTACAAAAGTGGATTCCAGCTTCCTTTTAAGGCCAAAACTATGGATATTGCTTTTTGTTTTATTGTTTCTTGTCTACTCAATTGGACTGCAAATTTCTGTTAGGAAAAGATCCAGGTTTCATTCATCTTTGTGGGCTCTCTCTCTCCTTCCCCCCATCTCTGTTTCTCTCTAGGATGCTGTATTAGTCCTGCATGTTGGAAGACTTTAATAAATATTTACTGAAATAGGTGTGCAAATAAACATGGATGAGAGAGGCATAGGATTCTGTTTGTGTCTAAACCCAAAGAAAGTAGCCTCAGTGTTCCAGCGGTTTAAAAATATTTGTTTCATCTAAATGAGTTGAAATGTTTAGTATGAACTGGCAGAGACCTCAACCTTGAATCGAATAAACAAATAAAAGTAGCTTCAAGAGTATGATTAAATGAAATAATCTGGTAGAAGGTCCTAGGGAAGGTAATTTTATTTTTAGATTTTTAAAAAAATTTTTTTTTCATTTATTTGTAAGTCAGAGTTACAGAGAGAAAGGGAAAGAGAAAGAGATTTTCTCTCTGCTGGCTCACTCTCTACATGGCTAAAAACAGCCAACGCTGGATCAGGCTGAAGCCAGGAGCAAGGAGCTTTTTGCAGGTCTCTCATGTGGTTATAGAGCCTAAGCAGTTGGGCCACTTTCTGCTATTTTTCTAGGCCATTAGCAGGGAGCTGGAGTGGAAGTGGAGAGGTTGGGACTTGAACCAATAACCATTTGGGATGCTGGCAACACAGGCAATGGCTTTTACCCTGAAAAGGTAATTTTCAACCTGATGTGGGAATAGAAGATTCTGTCAGTAATGTGGACGCTTTGCATTTTTTATTTGTTCTTCCTAAAAGTGTCTTGATTTCCTGATAAAAGTCTCTATCCAGAACCATTCTCTTCCCAGAACGTATTTCAGAAGTAGGAAAGAAAGAGATTGGGAAGGGTTTTTTCACGCATTTGTCCTTTTGTCAGTGAAGAAATTTTTCCAAGAGGTCCTTTTGGCATACAAACTTTTTTCTCATTGGCTAGACGTGGTCCCATATTCACCCCTACATCACTTGCATCTGAGGAACAGGGTGGCCATACTCCCTGCTTGACTGAGGCCTGCTGTGGTTCATCTACACGGCGGCCCTATCTAAAGGATATCTCAGTTAAATGCGTGTTATCTGCCGCACGAATGATCTCATGATGCTGGCCATAAGGAAGACATGAGCAATGCCTTTTGAAAAAGAAAATCTTTTAGCACCCATGCGAAACAGTTTGTCACATGGGATTTCTCCCATGACATGTGGAATAGCCTGGGGACAGGAGTGGGGGGAACCTTTTTTTTTAATGTCAGGTATTTTTACGCTTCAGAATGTTCCAAATCAGTTCTTAAAGTTTTATGACCCAGGAAAGAATACTTTAGAGAACCCAAATCTGCCCAGAACCAGGGAGTTTTATCTCTAGAGTACTAGCCTTTATCCACTGTGTTGCGTGGTCTTATGGATCTCAAATAATCATGAATTACTAAATGTCTTACTAAAGATTGAAGTCTGCCAATAATATTTTAGTTTCTAAATTAGCAGATTGCTACTCACCCTCAGTTACCTTCCCATATAAAAACAGACCTAGGTGAGAGAAAAATGCTAGAAATTTCATATACCCTGAGCACACATAGAACAAAAAGAATGTGGCAGTCCTTCACCCCAGGATCCCCTACAATGCAGGGATGATGACAGATAGAATGTTGGGACCCACCAGGTACCATCAGTTAGCCCTGGAGTACACTTCTGGAAAGAGCCTTTTCTCAGGTTGTGACCACTATTTTAGGAGACATTTTACAAGAAATAAGATGAGCTGGGAAAGTGCTCTGCTCTGTAGTACAATCAGATGAATCTCTGATCGCCTCTTTTAATTGCTCTTTCTCTTCACAGTAGCTTGCATTTCTTTTTTTTTTTTCTTTAAGTCTTTCACGAGTGGAACAAAAAATATCTAAAGCAGCAGCTTCTGGAAGAACCACTTGCTGTTGCCAGGCTTGTGTCTCTCCTCAGACTTGATCTTGGCCTTTCTTTGGGTCTTACGTTTCAATGCAGGGTCTCTGAAGATAATTCTTGTTGATCACAGTTTTGTCCAAGGGAATACTCACAGAGCACCTGGTGGGTATGAAGTGCTTGTAGTTATAAACCTTTACAAGTGACTTATTTTTGAACTGCTGGGCGGTCTTCTTCTTACCCACGGTGGCTGTCACTTTGTGGGGACAATGGTCAATCCCACAGCGTGGTTGTAGCGGTGGTCTGAGGTGACATCATCAATGTTCTTCATGATGACAGCTGAGTAGCATCCAGGCAGGACTAGCACCACCATCCAGGGCTTCATGAACTTGCCCATTTCAATGGCAATCATTCGTCTCTACAAGAAAGAAGGCCGCACACTTCTACTGGAACACACCTTGCCCCTCTTCCTGGCCATATGGCTTAATTGAGATGAACTGACTCCTTAATCCAGTGGATGAACCATGATTGGGCAAAAGTGATCAGTATATTCCAATTTTTATTTTTATTTTTTTTTGCTTTCACAAAGTTAGCCCTTTAATCAGGAGAATCAAATGAGACTATTCTGTGGTCATTTAATATGTGTTACCCATTAATGTATTAAATACTAAAATTATATAAATCCTATTTTGGCATATTTTGCTCATATTTTAATATGGCAGAAGTGACTGAGTCTCCTACCTGAGTGCCCTGGTCTACGTAACTGACTGCAAACCATGAACTTTTTTTTTTTAAAGATTGTTTTATTTTTATTGTAAAGACAGATGTACACAGAGGAGAGATAGAAAGATCTTCCATCCATTGTTTCACTCCCCAAGTGCTTGCAACAGCCAGAGCTGAGCCAATTCAAAGCCAGGAGACAGGAGCTTTTTCTGGTCTTCCATGTGGGTGCAGGGTCCCAAGGCTTTGGGCTGTCCTTTACTGCTTTCCCAGACCACAAGCAGGGCGCTGGAAGGGAGGTGGAGCAGTTGGGACATGAGCTGGCACCCATATGGGATCTTGGCACATGCTAGGCAAGGACTTGCTGCTAGGCCATCACTCCAGGCCTAACCATGAACCTTTTTAGCAACCAGATTCCTTGCTTATATGATTCACAGCTGATTCATTGGAATTTCATTGTGAGTAGATCCTGCAAATTCTATTGGATCCTATGGCTCCACTGTGCTATATCTGCCAACTTCTCTCTCTCTCTCTCTCTAAGCAAACACAATCTTAAGTCTATTTTTAAACTTTAGTCCTTGGTTTAAAGGTATGGTTTGAAGATAAATCTAAATTAATTTTTCTTTAAACCTTGACTTTGAATTTATTCTTTCTTCAGAGCATTTCTTCTGACACCTATAATAGAATTAGTGTAACTCAATACCCATATTAAGAGAAAATCTAATAAAGTATTTACACTTTCATTTGAGTGGCAAATAGAAAAGACAATTAAAAAAACTTCTTATAAAAAAAGATGTGGATATTACATGTTAGTCTAGTCTTAGAACGCAGGAGAATTCTCAGGGTATACATCTTTAACTCTCACAGCTTCTAGAATGTTGCCTGTCATATTCATCTTTCAATGTGGGAGCACAGCACTTCAGTTTGGTGCAGTTTTGACAATGTGCTGGTGATGCTGTTGTTTTCTCAAGAACAAAGCACACAGAGTCTGCTGTTCTCAAAAGCTCCTTCATTGGAAATTCCCTCATAATGTAAGGGTATCCTGATTGTGCTTTCTTCAATTTAAATTTTTCAAACACAAAAAAAACCCCAAGTTTTCAGATGCTGGAAGTGGAGTAGTTTTATTTTTAGATCACATTCAGAAAAAGAAAAAGAGGGCTAGGAGGAAGAAGAGGACGGGGGGCAGGGGGAAAGGGCAGTGTGGAGGAAGAACCTGATAACAATGCAGGCTTTACGTTTAACTTGGGTTTTGTGGGAGTCATCTGGATATGGTTTCCTGATTAACGCCACTTTTACTGGTGGCCATTATCTCAAGTTACTCAGTGTCCACATCCCATGACTCAGCAGTCTGGGTCATCACCACACCTACAGAGAGACTCAGTGACTGGATCAATAACAGACGATCACATTCCTTAAAGGTTAGGCTCAAACAAAACAAAGTGGCATGAAGAAATATGAAAATGCTTTTTTTCCTTTAAATTAATCAGAGCATAATAATTTTTAAATTAAAGACCATTCAATGTTATTTAGTGTTGATTTGGGAGGATTCTTCTATCAGTACAGTATATTTACATGTACTTATACATATTATAGTATTATCATAGTAAATTCTACAGTCATTTGACTATGATAATATGAAATAGATATTCCTCATGCAAGCAGTTATTCCTTAAAACCACAGATGGCTTAATGTCCATGTACATGATGACTTGGAATTAGTGGCAAATTTATTTTTCTCTCCATTTATTAGAAGAGACCAGTTAGATGTAAGCCTTAAGGGCTGCAGAAGAAAATACAGCTTTAAAAAGTTGGGATCAGGCATTTTAAAAGAATTTTTGTACTTAAAACTGTTGGGAGCTGACCTGTTTATAGGAAATAGTTCTGCTAGAATTAGAAGTGGAAATAAGGAGATGATAATGAAATACAGTTTAACCAGTAAAGGGTGGTGAACATATGTATCACTCCATGCCATACAAATATGCTGCCAGTTTAGATATAGAACTGTGGTTCTTTTTGTCAAGCGATTCTATTTCCTGCTAGAAAGGGTAACTTTGGAATATTTTCAGAAAGGAGAGATAGAACAAGAACTTAATTAAAATTCTGAAATTATTTCCTCAAATTTCTCTCATTTTGTGAGCAATAAGGACACGATTTCCTCAGAAGTTTTCCACTTATTTACAACTTAGGGGAAACAGGGTTTCTGTCTTCACTGCTTGCTGATGTTCTAGCATCCACATCTGGAAGTCGCTAGAAGGTGTTGTTTTAGGTGAGAGGTCGAAACCTACGTGGAGATAACCTATCCATCAGACACTTGCTTCACGGCTGTGGTTACATTCCAGCCTTATTTACCTACACTGGGCATGGGGTGACCCTGAGGGGTTTGGTTCCTTTTCCCCTGATAATACAGTGACGTTGGTCATGAGCAGCATCAATCACACGCAAACACCATCGATACAAGTTCTGAGTCAGCCACTGGGAGAACTAGAGAGTTAATAAAGAAAAGGGTAGACATAACTTAGGATATGGTAGCATAAGCATTGTTAGTGTAATTTTAAAGTCTATTTTTGGTTCTGCTCAAAAGAGTTTCTAACTACAAGTCCAAGGAAAATTGTGAGCTCATCCTTCATGTAGCATGCCATACTACTCCCGTTTCCAGGACTGAGTATTGCTCTCCTCTTCCAATCTGTTAAGCTCCTACTGATTCTTCTGAATCATACAGCTCTGCTTCTCTGAAGTCTCCACAGGCCCCCTAGCAGAGATCTCACAAAACTATACAAACTGCTTCCTCTCTGCTCCCCATGTTCTAACCAGCTTACATATGAGTTTGCCCATGTTCTATTATTCCACATCTATTCCTGTAATCCACTCTAATGACTTGCATTGACTGACAATTGTAAATAGTTTTTAATAATATTTAGCAATGGTTTCTGCCATCTGGGGTCACTCTGTCAAGGCATCTCACCTACTTGGATTGCTACAGGAACAGAATGGTAAGAAGTAACATAATTTTAGTTCATTTTGATTAACATCAAGTTTTAGACTGATATCTACAAAATCTTCATTTTCACAAGAGGAATAGTTGTTCAAGTTGCATATACACATATTTTCAAGCTGATTTTCATGGAAATGGTTGTTTACATGGGCTATCACAGTGTTGTTTTCACGGAGGCTTAAGAAATACTTGGCTGAACAATGTAACTTTGGGAAAAAAAAAAAGGCTTGAGGAACAGAAAGTACCAAAGAAAACCTAGTATTCATCAGAATTAAAATGAGCTGAAGGAAAACAATAATCGTAAAATATAAACCTTATCCTGCTATTTGGGTCATCAACTTTCCTCTCCAGCAGTTTCCTCTCCTGAGGCTCTCATTACATCAGAGGTTCCCCATATGGACTGACTAATCTGATAGGCAAGGCTATCTCATGATTTCAAAGTCCTTCTTGAAAATATGGAAAAAAGGCTAGAAAAAAGGTTCACACTTGAGTCTTTCCTGTCTGTCTTGTTACAAAGGTTTGTCCTTGCAGCTACTTCATTATCATCCTGGATTATCTATTTAGAGCAACAGAGACACTGTGTGTCTGGAATCCACACAGAACAACCTCCTCATTTCTCATGTTTTGAGCCTCTCTTCTGACTGATAGTGGTCAAGCATTCCTTCTTCTTTGAGCAATCCACAGCTAACACCCACCAGGAAACAAAGGGTTTCTTTGAGAGGATGGATCTGGAGATACTCCTGACCCCTGAGAAATTACAAGCTGGAAAATTTCTAAGTGCTGAAATGAATGTGTTCAGCTTGGAGAATTCTTTGTGGACCTAACTGTAGGAATAGGCTATCAAAGTAAAGCTCCCAAGCCCAGGGGATTTGGTGGGAGTATAGGGTTGGGGAGAAAGAAATAATGACTGGGGAAAGGTAAAAGAAGGTCAGTGAAGAAAACTTTGGTAAGTTGGCCCTACTACCAGTACCTGTGATGTTGATTGGCTACAGATGATTTATGATTTGTTAATTTCTTTTATATGACCATCCTGTGAAATAATAAGTGATATTATTCCTTTAAATACAGGGAATTAAGCAGGCTTAGTGGTGTTACTTGGCCAAGGTCACACAGCTAGGGAGGGCCAGAACTGGATTCGGTCTGAGATCTCTGAAGGCAAAAGCCAAGCCTGTAACCCTGCTACTGCCAGAGCTTCTAGTGTTAATCAGAGAAGGCCCCTTTACTCAGAACCTATCCCATGTGGTGAGGTTGGAACGAAGGATGCCTTTACAATCACCTATTTTATTGGTGAGGAAACTTATCAGAACATTTGGCTCAAATGTGCTGGTATTGCCGGACTTACTTTAGGAGAAAAAAAGAGGTGTGTGCGTGTGCAAAATTGGCAGAGAACCAGTCCACATCAGCAACTACGAGAGAAAATCAAGAGCAGCCATGTTCTAGAAAAGCCCTGCACCCGGGAAATCACTCACTGAGTCCTGTATGTAAAATCGAGTTTGAAACATTGGCCACAAGCAATCTCAAAGTTCTCCATCAGCTCAGCTAGGGGTCTCAGTGATCTGTAGCCTTCACGCTCTGAGATCAAAACATTGACCAGGCACTGTCACCATGGCTAGAGAAAGAAGTTTTGCAATTGTGTCTGTGACTTAGCAGTTCAGTGTATCTTCGTTTGCAGAGGGTTCCTGTTGGCAGAAGGGCTATTGTGTCTAGCCATGACCTTCCATTTGTTTGTCTTAACTTCATTTGAATAATTGTACACCGTCCAAAGCAAGGATAGTATCTGCTACCTCTTTTGTAATTACTCACAGCTCTCTAAACACAGAGGGTTCTCACAGCATGTTCTGGCATAAGAATTTCCAATACAAACACAGCGTACTTTCTAGTCTATCTTCTCAGAGCTTATGCTGGAGAGCCCTTGTAAAAGAGCAAGGGAGACTGGTGAAGGAAGTAGTTACGTTTCCTGGGAAGGAACCCACGAGAATAACAATATTCACTTGTTCTGTGATACATGCATTTGACTTTCATTGTACTTTAAGCTCACTCAGGCAGTGGAACCTTTTCTCAGGCCTCTCGCTGTCCTTCACTGCAGGATATATTACTCATGTCAGACCCAAATTTACCTCTGGCCCACACAAACCTGCTCTTATCTTGCTGATGGTTACCGTAAATTACTGACATCAGCAAAGCTTTGTCAGGAAACTGAGGTAATTGAAAACTCCAGAGAAGTTGAAGAAAATGCATCCCAGATTATTTCGGGCTTCTTCCTCATCTGAGTCATTGCTAAAATAAGTTTACACAGTGCTCAAATTAGTTATTAGGTAGAGGGCATATTTATTCATGTTTTCCTCACTCCAGTAATAATATCTTTTTTTGTATTAATTTTGCATTTTAATCAGTATCCAGGTGTCAGTAGTGTAGGCTGATGCTGTTAGACACAGTGGCTGTCTGAAAAGATGACATTGTTTAAGCACGTGGATAGAATTTGTGTCATGATAATAAACTTTATAATGTAGAGTGGCTTCAAGAAATTAAGGGAAAATTCTCATTACCTTTAAAAAATATATATATAGATAGATATGATTATTTGAAAGGTAGAGTGACAGATGGATGTCAGAGAGAGAGAAAGAGCTGAGAGAGGACTGTTTGTGGGAACCCTGAATTATGTCCCTGGCTTCCTGCCCAGGTCCCCCAAGATTGCAAGTATTTAGAGTAGTGAACAATTGAATAGGAATGGTTTCTATTTTTAGTCTCTCTCTCTGACTCCTTTTCAAATAAACAAATATTTGGGAAGTTCTTATAAAATGAATATTATTTAAAACTGATTAGTGGATTTCAACTTTTACCAAAATTTAAAAAAAGGAATAATTCCAATGTTTCACAAACTTCTGGAAGGATTTCCACATAAATTAAATTTTGGGTGCTTTGGAAAACCATGAGAAGATTCTGAGGTATAGCTTAGGTAGAACAAATTTGTACTAGCTTAACTAGGTCATTGAACAATGGTTACCTAACTAGCGGCAATAATTCATGGAAATGGGACTTCAGGCCTGGGCTGTAGCCTGTAGGCTAAGCCTCTGCCTGTGGCCTTGGCATCGCAAATGGGTACTGATTGATGTTCCTGCCGTTCCACTGCTGATCCACTCACTGATTATGGCCTGGGAAAGCAGGTGAAGATAGTCCAAGCCCTTGGTTCCCTGCACCCACATGGGAGGCCTGGAGGAGATTCCTGACTCCTGGCATCAGATCAGTTCAGCTCTAGCCTTTTTGACCATTTGGAGAGTGAATCAACCAGTGGAAGATCTCATTCTGTGTAATCCTGCCTTTTAACTAAAAATTTTAAAAACAAATATTTATGAAAAAGAAGTGAGACTTTAATAATAATATGGTCTCTATGCTTGGGGAGCGTACAGGTTTAGGAGCTTTAGGTAGAAGACACAAACGAATGCAGAGAGGAACCAGGCAGCACTTTAGGCCAATATAGAAGTATGGGATGTGTTAGAAGGTGATAAGAATACAAGTATGGTTAAGTGTGTGGTAGGAAGGGGAGGAGATCAGTTGTTTGTCTTGAGTACATTCTTTTCAACACTTTCTAAGAATATTCACCTACATAACATTTCCTCAGACTGTTAAAGTATGGCATGCGTGACAGCTATCTGTAAACATCTTCTGGACCAAGTTTTGGCATAGCAGTAATACCACCATTTGAGACACTCACATCCCATATTAGAGTGCCCGTTTTCAAGTTCTGGCTTTGGCTACTGATCCCAGCTTCTTAGCAATACAGACACTGGGAGTCAGAAGGTGATAGCTCCAATAACTGGATTCACTAACATGGGGAAGACTGAATCAAGCTTCTGGATTCTGTCTTGGGTTTGCCCCAGCCATGTCTGTTGCAGCTGTGTGGAAAACAAGCCAGTGGATGGGAGTGCACTCTTTGTCTACTTCTCTCTCTCTCTTTCTGTGTCTATTTCTTTATTTCTAAAATAAATACATAAAACGCTTTTGAAAGTTAGTTTGAATATCCATAATGACTACGTGTACTCCATCAGTCATTAGTCACTCCATCCCTTCCTGTGATAAAAGCAGGTAGTACCTAGGTGATGGAATCAGGGGGACCAGTTGAGGGGCGGTGAGCTTGTGATACATATCAGAAATAAGGGAGTGACGACGGAGTGATCTGAACTCAGGGAAAAGTAACAGGGGAAATGATGCTCAGAACCTGGGAACCCATTGAGAGATCTCACAGTATGATTCTCAAGATTTTCACCTGAGTGACCCAGTAGGTGATGGTCACCGAGTTTTGCAGGAGGAGGAGACCAGAGATACACCATGTCTGTCGGGGACTTGTCAAGTTTGAGGTACTTTACAGATTATCACGTGACGATGCCTGTGGTGCATCATTTCGAGTCTTTAGTATATTGATAGGAATGGAAGCTGTGGCAGTTGAAAAAGTCACAGGAGTACGGTGACTAGAAAGAGGAGAGCAGAGAACTCCAAAGGCGTCCTGGGAAATGCTAACGTTTAAGTGTTGAGAGGGGGAAGAAAAAGCAGATCTTGGTCAGTGGGTAGGAGAAAAACCAAGGTGAATGTGGTTAGGGATTTTAAAGCGTACTCTTAAGGAGGAAGTCATCAGTGGGATTAAAAGCTGTCTCTTCTATGTGTAAAGATATTCTATGATTCTTCAAAGCAAATTAAATACATTAGGTGGGACTGTTATCGCTAGTAACATGCAATAACTGACTAATGGCATATAAAAATACCACAAAGCTTAGGGAAAAAGCAAATTAAACCAGGCTTTCAAAATGATATACCATCTTCTAGAAATAAAATGTAAAGGTTGGCCTGCTGGCTGCTTATGAAAAGGATGTGGAATCAAGTCTAGTGTGTGATCAAACGTGCCCAGTAAATTCTGCCTGTCTGTCTCTCCTGAACTTTGTGTTTCTTACTCATGGGTGAGTGGGCAGCAACCATACTGGGCCAACGAGACAGAACAAAACTCAAGGGCACAACTGAGAACTTGTCCCTGTTTCTGCTCTTACTGACTCTTGGCTTCCAGCCACTGGCTGCCAGAGCAATATAGCAAAATACACACCAACCGACTCACTCCTCCCTGGCCCTAAAGCACAGAATTCCCCAAATCCTTCCCAAACTCAGTTACCTAAGTATATTGCAGGAATTAAAAGCCTATTTCACAGGGGACTTGGGACTGAAAAAGGTGAAGATCATACCTGAATGATGAAGCTGTGGAGTTAAGCACAACTCAGACATTTCTATTACTGGACCCAAGTTGATATGGGGGGTGGGGAGGAGGAAAAAATATCTGGTTGGATTTCCCCAACCCCTTAATTTTAAAATGTTAGTTTGTTTTTCTCTGCCACTTCCTACCTGAAGCAAGGCTTTGGTTCCCATACAACACGCCCTTTTCCTCTGCTTTCTGGTTCGTCCATTATCTTGGTCTGCCCTCTGACACTGTTTCCCAGGTTTATGTTTTCCTTTCGCATTTCCCTCTTTGCGCTGACATGAGCCACAAACCTGTAACTATAATGTCTGACTCAGTCTCTGCTTTTCCTGCTAATGGACACCATGTGGAACTGAAGGCAGGAAAATGCTCTTTCCTGGAAGTCAGATGCTAGTGCTTGTGCTTGGGCGCCCTTTGAAATTGGAATTTAATTAGCCTAATTAAAAAGAATATCTTACAGAAGAAATTTAGCAAAAGGGTAGGTAGTTTGCCTTCTGCCTAACGACATGCATCTGAAAACCAAAAGGAATATTCCTGCTGGTATTTGTCTTACCTGTGAAAACCCAGATACCCAAAGAACAGTTAGATCAGAAATTAATCTTATTTATTCATTTATTAATTTTGCCTCCTCCAAGAGTAAATTCTGAGGAAACTGGTCGTGGTTTGCTTTGGGTATTTGTCAGAACCTCTGTAACAAAATGCCACTAACTTGGTGACTGGAAATATCAGATATTTATTCTCTTCCAGTTCTGCAGGTTAGAAGTCCAAAATCAAGATGCTGGCAGCAATGGCTGCTTCTGAGGGTTGTGTCGTTTTGCTTCTAAAAATGCTTGTAAAGCTGATTTTCCACAGGTTATGTGCCTCACTCCAATTTCTTTCATCCTTTCTTTTTTTTAAAAGATTCATTTATTTTTTATGGAAAAACAGATCTAGAGAGAGAGAGAGAGAGAGAGACAGATCTTTTGTCCAATGATTCATTCCCCCAAGTGGCCACAATGGCCAGATCTGAGCTGAGCCAATCCAAAGCCAGGAGCCAGTAGCTTCTCTGGGTCCCCACGCTTGTGCAGGGTCCCAAGGCTTTGGGACATCCACAACTGCTTTCCCAGGCCACAGGCAGGGAGCTGGATGGTAAATGCAGCATCTGGGGTGTGAACCAGCACCCACAAGGTTCTGGCACAGGCAAAGTGAGGATATAACCATTAGGCCACCACACCAGGCTTCCCCACTTCAATTTCTATATCACAATACTTGGTCTTCACCATGAGTGGTTGTGTCCAAATTTCTTTCTTGTTTCTAAGTCTATTTGCTATAACTTTATTTGAAGGGAGGAGGCAGAGAAGGAAGGAGGGAGACAGAAAGCACAAGAGAAAGAGAGAGACATCTTCCATCCTCTGGTTTACTCCCCATATGTCCCAATAATCAGGACAATAAGCCAGGAATTCTGAACTCAATCCGGTCTCCTACATGGATGTCAGGGACCCAAGTACTTGAGCAATCACTACTGCTGCTTAGGATGTTG
Source organism: Ochotona princeps (assembly GCF_030435755.1). NCBI lineage: Eukaryota > Metazoa > Chordata > Mammalia > Lagomorpha > Ochotonidae > Ochotona > Ochotona princeps. Next base: position 28,414,445 of record NC_080836.1, read on the forward strand.
GCAAACAGGAATCAGCATCAAACCAGGCCCTCCAGTATGGACTGTGGGTATCCCAAGGAGCAGTTTAACTGGCTATTTCACAATAACCAATCCCCAATTTCCTCCTCATCATGAACATACCAGTCATATTCAATCAGAGCTCAACCTTGAGACTTCATCTCAACTTGATTAACTCTGGAAAGACCTTATTTGCAAGAAAAAGTCATGTTTGGGCCCTGCGGCGTGGCCTAGCGGCTAAAGTCCTCGCCTTGAAAGCCCCGGGATCCCATATGGGCGCCGGTTCTAATCCCGGCAGCTCCACTTCCCATCCAGCTCCCTGCTTGTGGCCTGGGAAAGCAGTCCAGGACGGCCCAAAGCTTTGGGACCCTGCACCCACGTGGGAGACCCGGAAGAGGTTCCTGGTTCCCGGCATCGGATTGGCGCGCACCAGCCCGTTGCGGCTCACTTGGGGAGTGAATCATTGGATGGAAGATCTTCCTCTCTGTCTCTCCTCTCTATTTATCTGACTTTGTAATAAACTGAATAAATCTTTAAAAAAAAAAAAAAGAAAAAGTCATGTTCCCAGGTATCAGAAATAAGGCTTCAACATATGTTTTGGTGTAGAGCAAACGTCAGCCAAAACAGAAAGTTAGCATCAGGCATCATTTCCTCTAAATTGCCATTCCTCTTCCATCTCTACCTGCCTTTCATTCTTGAAAGCATCTACCTTATTCCTTCAGGGCCTCCTGAAAGCCCTGGTGTCTGGAAATAGCACCTGAAATTCAGTGCACTTCTCTTCATTCAATAAAACAGACTTATGCTCCACTTCCTCAGGGCTCGACTCTCAGCCTACAGACTTGGTGAGTTAATCCAAAGGAAGGTGATAATGGGTAATAATACAAAACCATCACCACTCTCAGGCATTTGCATCTAGCAGCTGACTATCTGGAAACAATAGGTGCTGGTGGAAATTTGGCATTGGGCAAGATTTTTTAATAGCCAGGTCCTTTTTCATTTTAAACTGCTTTTTTTTGACATCTTATGATTTGATTATTGCTTATAACCTTTGTCAATATTCCTCTGGAAGAATGATCTTTATATATTTTACTTGTTAAACAATATGACAAGTGATGTATTAAACTTGTGATCATTAAATAAGTTGAAAGTATGCTATTGCAAAAAATAGGGAAACAAAAAGGAAGAGGGCATTTGAGGGGGGAAGAAATACAGCTATTAGAATTTTATGCAGTGGCTATGTGAAATATATTCTTTTATAATACTAAAAATAAAAAATTTAATAAAACTTCTAAAAAAAAAAAGTCACAGAGAAAGACAGAGAAACAGAGAGAAATCTTCTATCCACTGGTTCACTCCTGAAAAGGTCACAATGGCTGGGGTTGGGACAAGCCCAGGGCTCCATCCAGGTCTCCAGGTGCAGAGGTCTGGATGCTTGGGCCACTCTCTGCAGGCAGGTCCTTCTGTAACCCTAGAATCATGGCTGTGTCCGCCATGTGTGTAAGGATGGGCCCTGAGTCTCTGTTCCCATGTTAAGCGAAAGTTACCACTACAGGCAATTTGACATATCTTTGAATTGCTTGCATTTATTCATCCCAAGATTGCAAGTGTTCCAGGGGAGATCTGCTCCTTGAAGGGAAATCCACCAAGTGAGGGAATTTTAGTTCAGAAAAATGTTAACCTGGGGATAAAGCATGAAGAACACAGGCCCATTTAAAACTGTGGATAATGTTCAAAGAATGAACATATGAGAGGGCGGGAATTTGGTTGCTAGGAAAATAGAATCAAATAAACATAACTCCTTCCCCCTCTTGTGTTTTTCTTTTCTTTTCTTTTTTTCATTTTTGGGTGGGCTGTGCTTCTAGTCTTGCTGTGGAATGTTTGTCCCTCCCATCGCAATGGTGACAGACTTGCAGTGATGCCTACATGTCTGTCTCACAGGTGTGGGGTCTACTTGCCAGCTCAGTGAGATTTTGGAGGAATCGCCCACAGTGGTTGTAAAGAGAAATAGAGGGAGATAATAGCTCATTGGCATCCGCAGTGTACTTCCTCCAACTGGCTGGATGTGAAATAATGGCCTCAGCACTTGCCCTCCTCCACCCCCTCCCCTGGCTCTGCCGCTGTCAGATTCTCTTCTCTTCTCCACAACTGGGAGCTCTAGGGAGCAGATTGTTTTGGCTGGAATTAGCCGGGCACAGATGGTACCACCTGCTGCATGTTCCTTACTTCTTATTGGCTTCTCTCTCAGAGCTGTGAGTTTTTATATTTTTCAGAAGTTCAGAGGAAGGGGAAATGGCTAAGGCCCTTGCTCATGCCTGATTCTAGTACAGCTGTTTTGAGATAACTGGCAACTGTAGAGACCGTGCTGGGCCGCATCTACTGGGAAAGCTGCTTTCGGAGCAGTGTGCCATGGTGGTTTCCTCTGTGCTGTATCTAGCGTGTGAGTTTCCAAAATACAAGCCTTCTTTGGGGGCAAACAATTTCTGTTTTCCCGGCTGACAAATCTGCCTGTGACCGATATAAGGCAGGTGGTCTTGCAAAAGGCTGGAAAGTGAGATTTCTCTCATTCTAAAGTCAAAAGGGATATACAATGTTATGTTTCTGTCAGTTTATGGGGGAGGAAATTATGAATAGGCCATAGACAGTTTGTTAAGCTCACTTCTGGTCTATTTGCTAGGAATAATAAGCTATGAGCCCATGTACTGAAGCCATCAATCAATACATTCAATTTTTAAAAATCTCTCAAGGCCTGATGCAGTACCCTAGTGGCTAAAATCCTTACTTTGCATGCATCAAGATCCCATATGGGTGCCGGTTCATGTCTCAGTTGCTCCACTTCCCTTCCAGCTCCCTGCTTGTGGCCTGGGAAAGCAGTGGAGGACAGACCAAGGGCTTGGGACGCTGTACCCATGTGGGGGACCTAGAAGCTCTTGGCTCTTGGCTTTGAAATGGTTCAGCTCTGACCGTTGAAGCCACTTGAGGTGTGAACCAACAGATGGAAGATCTTTCTCTCTGTCTCTCCTTCTTTCTGTAAATCTGACTTCCTGATGAAAATAAATAAATCCGTTTTTTTTTTCCCCAATACAGAAGATGCTGTTACGATGGACATTTGGCTTAGCAGTTAAGATGCTATTTATGGTATTTGCATTTCAGATTAGAGTGCCTGTGTTCATGCCTCAGATTTTGAATCTGTCTTCTTGCTAATGAGCATCGAGAGAGTCAGTGGATGACAGTTCAAGTGCTTGGATCGTTGCCATCCACATGATAAGGTCCAGATTGATTTCCAGGCTCCTGGCTTTGGAATGTCCCAGCTCTGGCTGTTGTGGGCAGCTGGGGAGTGAACAAGAGAATGGGCAGGCTCTCTCTCTCTAGTAAAATTAATTAATTTAAAGGCTTGATGTTGGATGAAAGAACCTAAGAAGTCCCTTAGGACTTTACTTTTATCAGTAGTGCTTTTAACAGGAGACCATGCTGTGATTCATACGATCTGGGAAACATTTTCTCTACCTCCATTTGTCTTTCGTTGGAAAGTCCTTTTTATTGTTCTAATTCCCTCCTCAGCTTTTGGATTCTCTGTTCCTTTTTCCTGGGACACTCTCACTTGTGACCTTCACATGGCTCACTTCTTCCAATTCTTCAGCCTTGACTCTGGGAGGTCTTCTAAGAGTCCAACCTGAAACTCCTTGTTATCTATTATGTGGCTGCCTCTTTCTCGTGATCAGAAGCCCAAGGTCAGTAATCCTGTCTATTGCTCTTTGTATATCCAATAGTAGCTGATATCATGCCTCATATATACTAGGTACTCAGTGTCTTAAGCCATTATCAGTGTTGTAAATTATTATTTACCAGTAGCATTTTGAGGGCCACTGTAATAGAAAGAAACTCCCAGAAATAAAAATAAAAACAGTGCAAGCATCAGTGTTGTAACTAGAGATCTGGGTTCTGGTCCCAGCTTGGTCTGTAACTACTGAGTAATTTGGGGTTTTATTTACTCTGAACCCCAGAATTCAAAAACCTAAGTTATTGGGTGACAGAGTCTTTAGAATTTCCTCTTGTTCTAAGCTTCCTTTGTCCATTGGCATCTATTCTAAAATTTCCCAATTTAGATTTACTAATCTGCTGCTTCTTTTACTCTATACCAGCTGCCTTCTTTCCCCTTTACCTTCATCAGGTAACTCAGTGCATACGGGGTTTAGAAGGGTCAAGGCTAAAAGAAATAAGATACTGCAACTCAGAAGGTGATCTCAGGCTTAGAAACATGATTGGAGAGGTCAGATGCAGACGCCTTCTCAAGAGTCCTCAACAGAATGAGTGGGAAGACCTCTCTGGAGATATCAGAAATCTGTAAAGAACATTTATCAAAATGGAGAATGCGTTTGCTTTCTGTTACAAGAGACACTAGTTTGTAAGCAGTTAATAGCCTCCTGGCAGTGATGTGGCACCTTAGTTTCCAAAGTAGGTCATTTTATTACACTCTAGTGTGGAACAGTTCCTGTAGACTAGGACTAACTTCTTGCAGAAAGTACAGAAACTAACTCATTCCTTTTGATGTTTCCATAGCCATTTGAAGGAGTGTTTTACTAGGAAGCTCTGGAGAGACCACTGACCATGATCCAAAAGACTGAGATTCTGACAGTCTATGCTTAACTACTTTCTAGGTTGTTGTGGGACAGAAACTTTTAAAATGGTGTGCTCTGAAGGGTATACAGACCTCTATCATTGCTAGATACAATGTGCTAAAAGATTAATTGTTTTTTATGTTTGAAAGTACTAGCAATGTAAGTATTTTCTTGCTGCCCAACTCACAGGAGAGTTTTATTGACAAGTGAGATTTCGAACAATTTTAGTATTCACATAAGTGTGTCATAATGTGTTCAAGCCATAAAACAGTTTGTAACAGCCTGATTTGTATGCCATTTGACTCAAGGGATCATGACAATTCCTTAAAAAGCAACTGTAGACATCATTATTCTATTCTCCATTTTGAAAATCAAAGTAGTACATACTAAGCAGCTATTTTGCTTAGAGCATTTCTTGTTCTGATAAGATTTTGTTGATCATCCTATGCCATTTATTTTAAAGTGAGTGAAATATTTCTTGTCTTAGGATTTTTTTTGCTATTAATTTTTAAAATATTTATTTATTCTTATTTAAAAGGCAGAGTGAGAAAGAGGTTGAGAAAAAGAAATGTCTTCCATCCGTTGGTTTGCTCTTCGAGTGCTCTTAACAGCTAAGCCTGTGTCAATGCAAAACAGAAGCCTGGAGCTCAATCCAGATATCCCATGTGGTTGGCAGGCACCCAAGCACTTGAGTCATCACTGCTGCCTTCCAGGTGAACGTTAACAGGAAGTTGCAGTGGAAGCAAAATAGTTGGGTCTTAACTAGTGATGCAGATATCACAATTGGTGGCTTACTTTATCACAACACTCACCCCTGGAATTGTCCTTGATAATATAAAATATTATACAATATATGAAATATAAAATATTGATATGAATACAAAATATTTATATTCCAGGAAAGAACACAAAGAATCTACCTAAATATTAAGGGGTTGGCATTTTGGCATAGTGCGTTAAAGCACTCTTGCAATGCTGGCTCCCAGATAAGCACCATTTCAAGTTCTGGCTGTGCCACTTCCAATACATCTCAGCACTAACACATTCAGGAAAGCAGTGGATGATGACCCGAGTACTTATTGCCTCTGCTGCCAGCATGCCACCTGAATGAAGTTCCAAACTTTTGGCTTCAACCTGCCAAGCCCCAGCTATTTTTGTGGCTGTTTAGGAGTCAACTAGTGGATGGAAGATCTTCCTCTGTGCTTCTCTTTATCTGTCACTCTCCCTTTCAAATGAATGAATGAATGAATAAATAAATAGATAAATAAATACTTTAAAAAGTATGATGTTGATTGTTCTTAAGCTCACTCTCCTCAGGGATAGTGGTGTTTTAAAGGTTAAGGCAAACGAACCAGCATGATTTGTACTTCTCTTTTCCCCTCTTGCTTCAATGTTCCTCTAACGGGAAAGCAATGAGCTCACACTTTCTAAGCATGTTCAGTAATGAAGTGGTAGCCCTCCAAGGAATGTTTCAGGATTGCAGGAAGTGGTTGAGGTTATTCAATAGCTGGTTTTCTCCCTTTGTGCTTGCATCAACCTGGGCTTCACTACAGAACTGGGAAATGTTTGTGCTGGAAGTGGTGACTTTGAGAAGACACACAAAAACCAAGGTCTAGGTTGCTTGTGGTCACTAAATATATACCGTAATGCTCTCTGTGAGTTGCAGAGGGATATTGTTATCCTTTCTAAATTTGTATTATTTCATTCATCCATATTTTTTCAAGTAATTTGAAGGTTGTGCTTCTCTCTCTCCCTCTTTTTTATAAAGAAAAACATAATGAGGTATAAGTGTAATTCTTTGCCCTATAATAAAACTGTTCTAGGAATGGACAAAACTGATTATAAACTAAAATTTAATTTTCAAGCAAAAATAATTTAATGTTTTCTCTTATTGTTGGTATACCTAGTAAAGTTTGTCAATGTTTTGTGACACTCTCTTTAGACTATTTCCTTTTGAATGTTTTCAATTCATGTAGGATAGCAGTCCATTCAGACTCTTTTCATCTTTAGGTCTGTTTCTTGTAGCACCTGTCACATGCCCTCACACAAACCTTGCAAACTTACACTCACAGGTACACACACATACACACTTCCCTTCCCTTTGACTGCTCTGAAAATGGTCAGAACAGAATCATAATGCACAAACCATTCTTTGAATGTTTCATTATGTTAGAGCAGTTGCTTCTAAGTTCTGCGCTTGTTAGTGTTAAATTTCTTGCCAGGGCAATAGTCTATTTTTAACAATTTTGGGGATTATTCTGTGTTCCAAATCTAACAAGCATTCTCTATAGAACCTGAAAGCAAGAAAACTGGGTGTGGGTAAAAATCAGGAGCATCAGGATTTGTAACATGTGTGGAGGTGAAGCTGCAAATGGGAGAGATTAGTTAGAAAACTTAGAAGAACAGCACTTTCATCTCTATGTATTTTTGTACTCATCATTTTCTTTGGCTAAAGTCATTAGAATCTCTGTCATGCTCTTCTGAAGGCCATGGAAACAGTGGTGTTTATTTTGTCTTGCCAGTCAGTATTTGGGCACATTTGAACATGTCCTACCAGATGATAGGTGGTAGGTCACTGTTTTAACACAGAAGATTTTAGCTTGTGGTGTGGTCAACATCATATCAACTCAGTGTCATTTATTCAATTGCAAATTTCATATACAAATGAGGACTGAGGGATTTGTTTTTGTTACTGAGTAGCACATGTTTAATTCAGAGTTTAATAGAACATCTTCAAGCCTGAAACAGAGGCCCTCTGAAACGTCAGACCCAAAAAATTGGACACGGCCTTCTAGCCCAAAAAGAACATGTTGCCAATTCTCTCCATGTTTATTTAAATATTTTGCTCTAAAGGAGGCAATCATTCCTTTATACTTCTTTAAATTTAGTATCGACATTTTTATTTTGGGAAAGGAGGTCTTTTTTTTTTTTTTAAACATGGATACAGGAAAAGAAAACTCTCCAATAAAAATATTGTCTAAAAAGTTTGTTTTGTCTGCATGATTTACTAAATATGTACAATTTCAATTCACAGCGAAGGTAACAAAGATTTAAACAGCCAACATCACAAATGTCTCAAGTTCTAAAAAAAAAAAAATCACTGTGCACAGTTTAACAATTTAATTGAATAGAAACCAAAGCTAAGCCTTCAGTCTTAATCTTTTCTTATGATGGGCACAAGCCATGTATTTTCTTCATCTTTGTTACACAATGCATATTGCAGTGACTAAAAAGCCCCTTCCCATTTTAGTATATTAGGTTATGTCAGTACATACTTAAGAGAGGCACAAATTGCCTCATGGTACACCAATATGATTCATGATGTGTTCACATAGATGTTGTCATATTTATTAATCTATAAAATGATCAGATGAGTCACCTGTGACTTTTTAATGTCTTTAAATGTAGGAATGTTTTTTTGCATGTATAAATTTTCTTAAAAATTTATGGACGTGCTTGTTGAAGTGATAATAATTTGACCAGTGTTGCCTTGATGTAATGTGTCTGGAAAGAACTATTTCACTCTTGGAATATAGATATTTCACATCTCTACCCAACTCAGGTTTTTAAAGTTTTCTGTTACATGAATCTGAATGTTGTGGTCATTCTGATATAATGATCAAATGAGTGAAAGCATTAATAATTAGAAACAAATGTCATTGAAAACAGAATAGTTGAGTTACAGTTTAGAAGAGAGCCGTAACTTCAGCTATCCTATAAAATATATAATAGGTTGTTTTCACATATATATTTTTCACATAAATTCTTTGGTGTTTTCCCCTCTCTTTTTTTTTTTTAGTCCTGTGATTGATGAACATGCAATGTGAGATTCAAATAATTACATCGAGCATGTTTATTTGAATAATTGCCCCATTGCACAATCAAATAAATCTGCTGAGTATGTTTGTTTGAATGTTTTCACA